>NC_053116.1:17532003-17774503 GCF_010015445.1 Perca fluviatilis | reverse complement strand
TGTCTGGTTGGGTGATACAATGCATTAAGCTTGAGACAGAGCATATTGATCCAATGATTCCTGTACCTTTGGGAAGGAGTGCAGGTGAAACGGCTCCAGTCCTTTGCGCAGAAACTCCTGACTGCGATGTAGTGGAGGAGGAGCTGTAGAGGGTGAATCACTCACGCTCGATTGACTGTCTGACTGGCTGTCGCCCCCATTATTTTCCTTCCTGTTTGTCTTGTCGACCTTGAGGTATTGAGTCCAGTGAAAACATCACTTTCAGTCAAAGAACACAGCAAAAAATCCACATAGTCCACCGTTTATTTGAATTTGTCAGAGTAGGCTACATATAAGTATATTAAACCTATTAAAAGGACATTATAATTTGAGATTAGCTGACTTGGTATTCTTTGAAATATTTCACTCATAAGCAAATATGAAGCGCTGTATATTATGATGCAGTTTTATTATTTTTCTTTGTTCAGAGCCAGAGAAGCTCATAGTTTCTTTTTTTTTAATTCCTCTGAAGGTTTTGTAAACAGTAAACTACTCGATTTAAAGTTATAAAATATTGACCTTCTCTAATACTGTACACATTATTCTAGCTTTGACAATTCTTCTAAAGGTATATTGCCAAGTTATTTCCTTGTGAGGCCTCTTGCTGCCAGCATCTACTACTAAAAAATGATGTTGCAATACTTGTTGCTTTTTGTCAGACTGATCATCATCACACAAACACCTACTTTCGTAGCCATAGATACGTTACATAACAGAGAGAGAGAGTTAAACGTATAAATTAATCTTTTATGCCAGCACACCTGCTGAATACATCCCATCAAATCTAATCACACAACTTTCAGGAATGACAAAACATCAGGTGATGTTAGCCGTCATTCTTTGTTTGACGAGCATACCTGTAAAGTACAGCGACATCTCTGTTTTTGTATTAGCACACATTGGACATCTTGTTGGAAATGCTACAGTATTATTGCAGTGTACAGCCCTACAACACACTTAAGGAGTCTATGAGTTGATCCAAGTCTGGGTTAGCAAGAAAATTAGTAAAATTTACATCAAACCAAACTACTAATCAACAAGAATATTTGATAGAAATGTATGTATATTGTTACCTTTCTGAACTTCCGTATGGAAGCGTACTCAGCTGCAGTTGGATCTTGAATGGCCAAGGAGTTGACAGAAGACAGAGGTGACCTATTGACCCCACTCGCACCATTACCTCTCCCTGTCATCGGTCCGTTAATGGCGCCATTCCCTCTGCCGTTCCCTCTGCCACCCTGTGAGAAAAAAAGACAAAGAAATACACACACACACACACACACACACACCAGAAATGTCAATTGCCAACAAATTATTGTCATAATGCAAAGCACCCTAACAGCTGCAGCTCCAGCACTTTAGACCCACATACACAAGCTGATGATGCATGCCATCTACAGGCAAACAAAGAAATAACTGTTATAGCTGTCACACTAAGGTCTAAAATATTGCTGCTATTATTTTCCCTCCCTTTGCAGGCAACACAGGTTAGTAAGACTTGTGAAGTAACAACCGCATAGCACATTCAAAACATAATATAGGATTACAGTGTGGAATCTGTGTGTATGTACGTACATTCACATGCCCATTCCCATTGCGAGCTCCGTTGGCTGGAACTGGGGGACTTTGTGCAGCTCTGACTGTAGCTGGAGTGTTGTTTGATGTTGGTGGCGGGGCCGAGGGGACCTTGGGGCCCGCGTCACCTTCCCGGACACCTACGCTTTCATAAAGGCCGTCATCCAGGCAATGGGTGGGGGTGGGATTGTTCCGTATGCCCACCTCGGTGTAGGTGTGGTCTCTAGCCTCCCCCCCTCCTCCTCCTCCTCCTCCTCCTCCTCCTCCCCCCCCTCCTCCTGCTCCTCCTACCCCATCCCCTCCTGTCTCCACTCCTCCCCCCTGGCCAGATCCCTGGGGACTGGTGGGGATCTGTGGAAGCTGGCGCCCATGGGAGGGCCTCAGGTCCGTCTGAGAGCGCCGGCTGTGGAGGAGCAGGAGGTCCATACTGGCTGGACGGCTCTTGCTAACAGCTGCTCACAGGAGAGGAGGAGGAGGTGGAGGTGGAGGAGGAGGAGGAGGAGGAGGAGAAGGAGGAGGAGGGGGAGAAGGAAAGCGTTGGACGTGGCAGGACTGAAAACAGCTCAGTGTTGTATATAATAAATTGTCACATACAAACTGTCACTCATCACTTACAGTTTCCATTGCAGGGAAAGCGATTGATCTCATGCAGCCTGGTGTCAGATTTGCTCATGGAGTTCAGTTTTGGGTGTCGAAGGGTACCCTGCTGTAACACACACATATGAACATGGTGATACAAGGAATAAAACATCCAAACGCATGTATGTGCACCTGCATATACTACCAGCTATTCAGGGAGAAAGGATACATGGAATAGGAATAGTGCAGAAGGCGATGGGGGGGGGGGGCAAGAAAAGGAAGGAGTAAAATGAAAGCATGTCTCACCATATTTACAGATGTCCCTTTCTCTCCGGCTGGGGGGTGCTTGCTCTTGCTTTTTCTGACACAACATCAGAGTGAGGAAGGTCAACAGGAGCCGGTGGACAGAGAAAGAGCATACACACACTCAGAGCAGATAGATACTATCAGCATCCAACTCTGGTTAGGGCATAAACGTCCTTGGTTAATAGCAAGAGCCCAGTCAAACAGTGAGTGGAGCGTGACTCAGGATTTTGCCAAAGCGGAGGATGTCCTTCACTGAGAAACGTTTGTGTTTCTTTTTTTTTCACAACGATCCCAAGCAAACGTACAATTGTTATTTTGTAGTTTCCTTTGTGGTAATTCTCTTTACTATCCTCTGGTATTAGTATTGAGCAACAAATGCATCTAGAGTAGTTTAACACCCTGGAGGTGGCTGTAGCTACAGGAAACTGTTGATATGGTGAGAGAGTGATGAGATGAAGATAAAAGCTCCTGGGTGCAGGTGTGAATGTGTCAACTGTTTTTTCCTCCCCATCCACTTTCTCTCACTTTGGAGATTGAGGATCTGCATCACATATATACTGTGAGATCTTACTGCTGCATAAAAATAGCATTACTGGTTTGCAAACAGGGGCAGGAATCATACAAAAATCGTCTAATTATACAAGTTGCTTAAAATATAACTGAACATAAAAAGTACCACGGTCAGTCGTGTCAGATCCATGTCACTGGAGCTAGCTATTGTCTCCTCTAGTGAGCCGGAACTCAATCCTATTCGCACAAACATATGGCCATCATACCCCAAGGGGACCATGAGAAGGCAAAGAGAGCTCCCCTTGGAGATGTTCATAATAACACGACACATGAGGGGGGGTTAAGGTAAAAATGACATGACGGCATAAAGATGTATAAAGAATGGCCACAATGATTTTTGTTTTAGACTAGGATCTTACAAGATATCTACTGGAATCCTGAGGGGTATTTTAAAACAAATAGCATGAAATAAATAGTAGAAGGTATCTCTTCCCATTTGTATATGACAAAGTGAATTTGAACTGGTGAACACTCTGCCCCTCAACATTACTGTCATCCATCGGGGGGGTTATATTTCATTCTTTAGATCTTAACAATAGTGTGGTTTTACTTCTATGACATGAGCTAGTCCGACATTTCTCTAGATCTTTATCTGTGTATCCCATGGCAACAAAGACACAGTGCAGCCTCTGATTGGTCCCAGAGGGTTCTGAAAAAAAAACAACAACCATAGGCTGTTCCATTACTCTTGCCTGGGTCAGAGTCTGATCCTCTTTAAACCGCGGGGTGTTCCATTGCTTTAAACCGCGGGGTGTTCCATTGCTTTTGCCTGCTGAGGAGTCTGCTTAAAAGAGGGGTGATGTGAGGCTGCTCTGACTCTAGCCTGTCTCCTCAGTGTCCTGTAAACATCATTTCATCTGATCTGACACTCGCAGCCATTAACATTCATTACTGCCACGCTGCTCAGAGTAGGGGATAAAAGAGACGGAGAGGACGGATGGAGGGAAGAGAAAGAAGGGAGGAGAAGAGTTCATAAGAAGTAGAGGCACATAAAAGAAGGAGTGGATGATGAGAGTGATCTGGGAGGGCACAGAAAGCTGGCAGCAGAGATGATAAAACTCTGGCTGTTCTCTTTCCTTTTTTTTTTTCAGTCTGCCCTTTCCTTTTTTCACATTTCAAGTCATGTCACCCTCCCCTTACCTTTGACAACCAACACAGACAAGAACAATAAGGATGGTGACCACAAAAGCGGATGCCGCTGCGATGGCTCCCAGGAGCAGCAAGTTTTGGTAGGTCGGGTCCACGGCATTTGTGTTTTCATCATCCATGACACCTACTCCCTCTTGCTTACTCACTCACTGCCACTCGAGCTCAAACTCCGTCTGCTCAGGAAAACCTGCAGAGATACGGGTGGAGGAAGAAAGAAAAGAAAAAAGATGCAACATATGAGTGACATGAGAGATAAGAACAAACTGAAGAAATGCTGCAGAAAGTGAGGCGATAAAAAGTGTGTGTGTGTGTGTGTGTGTGTGTGTGTGTGTTTGGTTTGCCTCTGGCTTTTTGTCACTGTCTCTTTCTGACATATCAGTTTCTATTTTTGACTCACGAGGAGAATAATGCACAGAAAATAGAACACCTTACAAGGCAGCCAGTATGAGCATGCCAAAATAGGTTTCATCACCCTCTTTCTTTTTGTTGTTAAAAAAAGATCAAATGATACCGTAACATTCATTTGACTAGCCAAAGAGATTCTTGTGTTGGTTTAACAGGAAAAACCAGCTGAGCTCCCCAGAGTAGTGTCTCACTGTCGAAAGGACCGGAGCCAATGCTGCTACACTTCAATTCCTGGCAGAAGGATTTCTTTTTTTTCTCTCCAATCAACAGTGACTGAAACACTCACAACAAGATTTTCATTTCTAATAAACAGTAGTAAACATGTTGTAGTGAGTGTTGTACTGCAAACGAGAAAACACTTTCACCTCTCTTATACCCCTAATACTTCTACCTCTCTGACACACAGGGGCAAATAAACCATCCACAACCACCCACTCCACTCCACACACGCGCACACACACACACACACACACACACACACACACACACACACACACACACACACACACACACACACACACACATTTAATTCATGTCAGACACAATTATATCTGATGAGAATTGCATGCTGTTCCTACATTATTGGATTAGTTTAGACAGATTTGTTGTTCTCAGAGAATACTATGTGTTGTTAGAGTTTTAAAGGAATAGTTTTGGGAAATGTGCTTTCTATCTGAAAGTGACATGAGAAGTCCAATATACCAACTTCATGTCTGTGAGTAAAGTAGACGTGTTTAGTCTAGCTTTGCATAAAGAAGGGGCCAGGGGGAAATAGCTAGCCTGGCTCTGAAAAAAGCAAAAGAAATACACCTACCAACACCTCTAAAGTGTCATTGTGTTTTTGTATCTGTACATGAACAGAAATGTAAAAAGGCCAATGTGTTATCACCTTCGTTTAAGTTACAGTTTTCTCATGTCAGAAAGAAACCAAATTAGTGTATTTCACCCCTTTTATAATGTAGGTACAACTAACAACATCACTTCTCACAGGAAGCAATTATTATTTACAATGAGGAGTTGTACTTTATTTTACCGAAAATACCTCTGTAAATAAAATATCTGATGGCAGGAATTTTACTTTTAGTGGACTATTTATACATTGTAGTATTGCTTATTTTAAGTAAAGGATTTCAATACTTTGTCCACCTCTGCCTAGCCCTGATAAAGAAGTTCAGGATTGGCTAGTCATAAATGTATTACTAGGTTTGTGTGTGACGTATTGTTTTTTTAAAAGTTCTTAATAACTATTACCAGGTCTTAAACTAGGGATTTTTGAATTTGGTTACACCACAAGCTGTAACATAACTACAAAAATAAAAGTTTTAGGCCAAACAACATATTAAACTTAACTACAAATCCTTGTAGATGTAGGTATCGCTTTGTTACAGTGCCTTGCGAAAGTATTCGGCCCCCTTGAACTTTTCGACCTTTTGCCACATTTCAGGCCTCAAACATAAAGATATAAAACTGTAATTTTTTGTGAAGAATCAACAACAAGTGGGACACAATCATGAAGTGGAACGGAATTTATTGGATATTTCAAACCTTTTAAACAAATAAAAAACTGAAATATTGGGCGTGCAAAATTATTCAGCCCCCTTAAGTTAATACTTTGTAGCGCCATCCTTTTACTCGCGATTACAGCTGTAAGTCGCTTTGGGGTATGTCTCTATCAGTTTTGCACATCGAGAGACTGACATTTTTGCCCATTCCTCCTTGCAAAACAGCTCGAGCTCAGTGAGGTTGGATGGAGAGCGCGTTTGTGAACAGCAGTTTTCAGTTCTTTCCACAGATTCTCGATTGGATTCAGGTCTGGATTTTGACTTGGCCATTCTAACACCTGGATATGTTTATTTGTGAACCATTCCATTGTAGATTTTGCTTTATGTTTTGGATCATTGTCTTGTTGGAAGACAAATCTCAGTCCCAGTCTCAGGTCCTTTTGCAGACTCCATCAGGTTTTCTTCCAGAATGGTCCTGTATTTGGCTCCATCCATCTTCCCATCAATTTTAACCATCTTCCCTGTCCCTGCTGAAGAAAAGCAGGCCCAAACCATGATGCTGCCACCACCATGTTTGACAGTGGGGATGGTGTGTTCAGGGTGATGAGCTGTGTTGCTTTTACGCCAAACATAACGTTTTGCATTGTTGCCAAAAAGTTCGATTTTGGTTTCATCTGACCACAGCACCTTCTTCCACATGTTTGGTGTGTTCCCCAGGTGGCTTTTGGCAAACTTTAAACGACATTTTTATGGATATCTTTAAGAAATGGCTTTCTTCTTGCCACTCTTCCATAAAGGCCAGATTTGTGCAGTATACGACTGATTGTTGTCCTATGGACAGAGTCTCCCACCTCAGCTGTAGATCTCTGCAGTTCATCCAGAGTGATCATGGGCCTCTTGGCTGCATCTCTGATCAGTCTTCTCATTGTATGAGCTGAAAGTTTAGAGGGACGGCCGGGTCTTCGTAGATTTGTAGTGGTCTGATACTCCTTCCATTTCAATATTATCGCTTGCACAGTGCTCCTTGGGATGTTTAAAGCTTGGGAAATCTTTTTGTATCCAAATCCGGCTTTAAACTTCTCCACAACAGTATCTCGGACCTGCCTGGTGTGTTCCTTGTTCTTCATGATGCTCTCTGCGCTTTACACGGACCTCTGAGACTATCACAGAGCAGGTGCATTTATAACGGAGACTTGATTACACACAGCTGGATTCTATTTATCATCATTATCATTTAGGTAAAATTGAATAAAAAAAAAAAAAAAATTAGTGGCAAAAAAAAAAAAACTGAATAATTTTGCACGCCCACTTTTTCAGTTTTTTATTTGTTAAAAAAGTTTGAAATAGCCAATGAATTTCGTTCCACTTCATAATTGGGACCCACTTGTTGTTGATTCTTCACAAAAAATTACAGTTTTATATCTTTATGTTTGAGGCCTGAAATGTGGCAAAAGGTCGAAATGTTCAAGGGGGCCGAATACTTTCGCAAGGCACTGTATATGTATATATGCATACATGGATAAACACGAGTTTCAGAGTCAGCAGTGTACATGCAGTTTAGAATTAGTGGGAAATATCTGATTATGCTAACCTGACTGAGACTATTTAGTCAGTTAGGCTAACACTACTGGCATAATGTTTTATAAATGGAATTATACTGTGTTGATTTTGTGAAATGCAATCTAAAATCTTCTTTTTAATGTTAACACATCATTTTAAACACATTTTACCAATATTTTTCCTAATTTTTTTTTTTTATCTAATATTCATTATTAAACACTTTCTTTAAATTTGTATATTAGCAAGCTAATGTTAGTTTTGTCAGTTAGCTCAATTAGCTGGGGTTACACCTGGCATTCACATATCTAATCTCTACATAAGAACTAGTATGTGTCGTGCAACCTGTTTAAATGTATGCGTAAACATCTAAGTTATAAGTAGGCTAAGTTTAAATTTACAAAGAACTGGTACAACCGGCTCCTGAAGTATAGCCTCCAAAATCTCACTTGAACAAACAATATGTTTAGGTTAAGGTACAAATATGTTCACAATTACTGACTTATAGGCACAAGACAATTGGAATTAAGAACAGTTGTCAATACCTGCACTCACTGCTCTGCACATTTCCCAGAGGCCAACACACACATGTATACACTTGCATACGCTGTACATTCCTTTATAAAAACAGACAATGGCAGAGTGAGACAGAGACACCACAGGATCTGGCTCTAGCTTTCTGTTTCTTGGAGATAAAACTGCATCTTTTTTTCTTCTTCCATGTCCTCTTTTCTTGGTCCCTCTACCTTCCTCTCCTCTCTCTCTGTCTGTCTGCCTGACCCTGCAGATATGTTAGGCGATGCACAGCGAATGAATTAGCAGAGCAGAGGCCTTAGACAGACAGGCAGGCAGGCAGACAGAGTGCAACGCCGTGGAGAGAGAAATAAAACGAGATGGAGAGGGTGAATGTAAGGGAAGGGTAGGAGAGAGAGGTGATGAGACACAGCACATATGTGAGATGAAAGGACAGACAGGTGGGGAGAAGATGCAAAAAAATCAGGGAAAGAGAGAAAAAGGGGAGCACACTAAAATACTGAAGGAGGAACGAGGAGGGGAGGGTGTGATTAACCGTGGGGGAGGGAAGAGAGAAAAGAGAGTGATGAGACGAAGACGCTGAAGACAGTGAGAGAAATAGCGGGGAAGCTTGAGAGGCTGTGTGATGAGCACAGGGAGAGGAGGGGGGGACAGAAAAAAAGGGGGCTGGGGAGGAAGCGGCGATGAGAAGGAGGTCATCAGCGGTCTGTTTCTGCCTGCATTTTGTCAGTCCCCTTCTGAAATATTCAGAGGAGAAACACATACAAGGCTTTCTGAACCGCCAGCACACACAATGCAGGATGGGAGCACATGTCTCGCAGCATACTTAACAGTATGTGAAGCTCACAAGTGGCGAACAAGACTCTGGAGGAGGAGAGGCAGTTTGTGCACGACGCACAACGCCCCTGCAGCACGTTCGACAACGACACACAGTTAGGGTGCAAGAATGTTGATTCCAGCATCCATCTTCGTTTCAGAACATTATGAGTAAAAATGATGACTATGATAATAACAGCATATTGAGAATGATGACGGTAATGGTGATAGCCCTGTTGATGCCTGCTGCTGCTGCTGCTGCTGGTGATGTTTATAATAAAGATGTCAGATGATAAAGGGTGCAGCTACTAATGCCGATGGTAATGATGGCGATAATGAGGTCAAACTGAGAGCTGGGAAGACGCGTTGAGGGGCGGATGCAAGCAGCAGAACTGGCAGAGCAGCAAGCAGGATGCAGCGGTGCAGCGCAACCACAGGGTGGAAGGTTTCCTCTGTGTCTCTGAGATCACACACACGGGCGCACACACACACACCACAGAACAAAACACCCCTACAAACCGGCATAAAACGCTACACTGTTGTGTTGCAAATCTTTTGGATTTCACAATCACTTTGCAATGAAATGTCAAACCAACGAACTGCTTAACCCTCGGAGGGACTAACAGACTCTGCAGCCTCTTTATTATGCAATATCTACTCAACAAAAGCTAATTGTACTAGTTTCTACTCCCACTTACGCTTAAAATAGATTGTTGAAAAGAAAATCAGCTCAAATTTCATGTGCCCTAAAAACTGTTTTTGAGACAGAGGTTTATATCCCTAATTTCCAGCTCTCGGCTTAAACAGATCACATTTCATTCAAATGTTTTTTGCCCATAACAGTTTCTCTCAGGATCTATCATTCACAACTCTGTCAGACCTCATTACATGTTCTAGTACCATTTTTCTACAGACCCTGATAACATAATGCTCGTTTTCTTGTGCGAATGAAAGCATTTTACAGTGTTTTTGCTGTTATCTGTTTAATTAGATATTCAAATTAGTGATTCATCACCAAGAGGCTGGTTTATAAGCAATGCCTTTGACTATGAAATATCTTAAAAATGGCTTTCTTTCTTTTAGATTTAAAAATAACCTGATTTCAGTTACATCTCAGAGATGACATTTACAGATACATTTTGAATTAAATCATGAGTTGTTATAAATTATTAATGCTTTCTTTAGTCAAGAGATGTTGGTCCAGCTTTGTGTGTTGGACAGCTTTTACTGAAGGAGCAGAACAACTGAATAGAACTGACTTGAATAACAACAGAGCCAAATGCTGGAGAAAGCATAAACTAGGCAGCTTTTGGGAGGCAGAGTGTATACAAAGTACAAAGTATATTAAGGTTAACCTCAGCATTTCTCAGGTAATTCCCTACAGTCATCTAAAATTAAAGAAATGTGTGCAGCTGCTGAAAGAGAATTTTCAGAATACCCAAATGCATGTTTGTTACCACCCTAAAGCATAATATGGAAGTTAAAAACATAAGTATTGATGATCGATGCCCTCATCCAGATTGACTGAAAGAGGGAAACATTTCAATAAGCTTAAATTCCTCAGTGAGGGCGCCTGGGTAGCTCACCTGGTAGAGCGCGCGCCCATATACATAGGCTCAGTCCTCGCTGCAGTAGCCACGGGTTCAGTTCCGACCTGGGGCCCTTTGCTGCATGTCATTTCCTCTCTCTCTCCCCTTTCATGTCTAAGCTGTCCTACCGAATAAAGGCCTAAAATGCCCAAAAAAATTATCTTATAAAAAAGGAGTTGATTGCTTGACCACTGTTATGATATTCCCTTAAATAACATGTAACAGCAAAGTGTAATAAGAAATATGCAGACTCACAAACATACATCATACAGTACAAGTTGAATGATACATATATTTTTTGATTCAGTATGACTTACACTTTCCAAGTATTGCATTATCCCCATTGTCCATCAAGCGTAAAAGTTCATACGTCTGCCTAGAAATCATAGAAAAAAATGACAACTGTTGTCTGAAAACCTGAACTTGCCTGTCAGTCATCATGCTTTTTCATTTTTCTTCGGTATCTAAATAATCCAGTAATAACTGTCTGTACATCCATGGGTACATTGCAAACAGGATCTGCTCATTGCTAATTTGGGTATACATACATTTTAACTCCATGGCAACATTTTACTGCTGTTTACATCCCCCAAAGCCCCCTTATTATGGGAACTATAGTTCCAAAGCTTACATTGTGATTATTTCCCAAATCAAAGTAAGACCATAACAAAAGGAATGACAAAAGTCATTAATACTAACTACTACTACTTTCAAACTAAGAAAAAGTCCAGCTAAAACTGTTGACATTGAGTACTTTGTTTCTAGAAAGACATGCTGTTGTTCGTCACAAGCTTGGGCATGAACTTCCATTCATGTTCTTTGCATTAGTCGCAGAATTTTCAGAGATGGATATCTTAAAACCTCAACACATAAAAACGAAACTATCTGCATCATGGTTACGTAGCACCTTGGGGTAAGTGAGTAAATATGTTTTAAAAGTGTTCTGTAGAATTTCCATAAAATTAAATTAAGCTCTTGTGTGGTCACATCACATGACTGATGAGCGTTTACAGGTGTCACTAAAGCAGAGGTCTTCATTTGGCACGCACATGCTGAGACTTTTTAGTTTCAGATTTTAGGCTGACATTTTACCTAAACATATGCATGATACTACACCAGTTAAATACCCCATATGGCCTTGTGCATCTCCTCATCTCAGAAAACAGCAAACTTCTTTCAATTCACACTTAGCTGGTCACTGTCCCTTGTATCTCCCACCCAAAGCTCCCTGCACTTATCACATAAAGACTTCCCCAAAAAGCCTATTTTTCCTCTCCACATTGGATTAACAAAGCCAGCATCCATGCAATTTTCCTAATTGTAGCTAGAGATTCACAAGGCTGATATGTTCCCGTCATGCTCCTGAGCGCAGCTTTCAGTCTCTGTCATCACATTAGGCCAAATCCAACTAAGTGATTATTATCTAGGGCAAAAATGGAGTAACCCTCCGAGATATGTAGGTGTGTGTGTGTTTGTGTGTGTGTGTGTGTGTAGGAGGTGAAGTGTAAAGCACTTGCTCAATATAGGAATTCAATTAACTTAGCAAATGCCACTCCATAGGCTTTACCTAAGACATCCGTCACACAGGCTAACGATCCTTCAGCATCAGCACTGACCTGCAACTGGATATCAACCTGTAAAGCAGCTTGCCCTCTATATGCCCCACCTCCAAATCAATCTATCACGCTATCTGAAGATCAAGCATCCACGCACACATAATCTGTGTGTGTGTCTTCCATACATTGTGAGGCAAGTTCATCAGAAGCCCAGACTACAGCACATATCATCTGAGAGAAGACAAGAAATCACATCATGTCCATGGTAATCTCCAGCCCTGGGGGACACCACTGCACTGTGCATAACAACATGGAGTGATGGGGAGACAGAGAAGAAAAAAGGGAGAGAGAGGGAAGCAGAGAGACAGTGGAAGGGGGGGGCTTAACCCTCTGCCATCAGCTGCAATGCTTATCTTTAAGCCTCACACACACCCCCACTGAGGACTAAGACCTTGTACCGGCACTTGGAAATTCAGTTTGCAATTTAGAGCCTATCCCAAAGTGACCTGTCACAAGCGGTCACATAACAGATCCAGTGAACATAACCTGCTGAACTATTTGTCCTGGACTAGCATACTAATCTCATAAGCAAAAACAAATATGATTTGGAGTCTGCTCAGAGCTCCTTCTCTTAATGAGTATGAAGTGGCAAGTGTAGGTTTATCTTCAGTCTCGCATTGCTATCCACACAGCATGGGAGAAAAACGTGCTCTGGTTTATTGGCATGTCTGTAAACCAATCACAATCATCTTGGGCAGCGCTAAGGCAAGGCAAGGCAAGGCAGCTTTATTTGTATAGCACATTTCAGCAACAGGGCAATTCAAAGTGCTTTACATAAAACATTAAAGAGCAGTTAAAAACAATTTAAAAACATTAATAAACAAATTAAAAACATTAAAAGACAAGAATAAAATTGATAGTGCAGTATAAGAATAAAAGTTACAGTGCAGTATAAGAAATTAAAGTTAATAGATTATTTAAAGAAAAGCAACATCAAAAAGATAGGTCTTTAGCTTAGATTTAAAAGAACTGAGAGTTAAGCACTGAACAGAGCCACGGTGCCGCTGCAAAATAGCCTCGGAAAGGGGCAGTGTAACGCTTATCAGTTCAATTTTCTAAGCACAAACGGACATTTGGAAAAAGTTCAAATATCCAATTTTTCTTTTTTTCCGCCTTGACAAATTTTCTCTTTTTATTCAGAGGATCAGAAATTTAGAAAATTACAAAATTGCGTCTGGGCTCCAATTATTCAATACTGCAATGATATTTCTATTGATGTACAGAATAAATGACTATCCAAAACATTCAGCGTTCACCGAGAGGTGAAACGCTTGTCAATATCCAGCACAGACTTGAATCAAGATCGCCTAGTGTCTATATCTATATTTAGTACATTGATCCTCCATGTCAATCAGGTCTTCATTTGCCATCTCTGATAAGAGTGATTTTATGGGATAATTAACTCTAGAATTAACCCTTCCCTTCCTAGTCTTGCATAATTAAGCCTGTGTATGTTGCGCTCTGTGCAAAACTTGTATAATGACGAGATGCTTGCCCCCCTGTTCAGTCCAATGTTCGTCTGTAAGAAGTTTTGCACTTGCCCGCAAGTATAACCTAAATTCTCAACAAGATTCCGAATTATATTCTTGAAATTACCCAGCGTCGACGTGACTGTCCCGAGTCTTCTTGAATGCCCGCCTAAACACATCCAGACACACCCACGATAACTATAAACACATCCAGACACACCCACGATAACAGCCAACCAATCGTTGGTAACTAGGTGGAACGAGGGGGAGAATATCATTGCAGTAATGAATAATTGGAGCCCAGATGCAATTTTGTAATTTTCTAAATTTCTGATCCTCTGAATAAAAACAGAAAACGGGAAAAAAAATTTAATTTGTCAAGGCGAAAAAATTGAATATTTGAACCAATTTTTCTGTTTTTCCAAATGTCCGTTTGTGCTTAGAAAATTGAAGTGATAAGCATTACACTGACCGGAAAGGAGCTTGTTTTAGTGGAACATGTGTACGTTCAAAAGTTGTTGAGTGGACGGATAGTCTAGAAAGCTGTCTGGATTTACCCGGTGTTTGGTGTTTTAAGCCCCCAACGTCGTCTTCCAGGCAGCGCTGCATGGAAGGCACTAGGGTTAGGCAAGGGTTAGGGTTAGGTGCCTTGAAGTTGACAGTTGAAGCGCTGTCTTGAAGTCGACGGTGGGGGCTTATAACACCATAGAGCAATTTACCCTGCAGAAATCTGAGGAGCAGTTAACCGTAGTCCTCATGAATCCACAGGAATTTAGAATGCCAACATAAAGAAAGCGGAAAGTAACGAACATTCGGGCTGAAAAGAAGGACATCCGGCAGAATTTCTGTCGGCACCGGAGCAATACCGGAAGTGGAATGTCGTGGATATAGACTAGGTTATCTCTAAAACAAGTTAGAAGTACAGAACAAGTTAAGTAATATAAACAGGTTATCTCTAACACGTTAAAGGTGATCATGGCTTCTGTTTTAAGGATAAGGTTGGTGTTATTATACTATAAATCACGTTAAAAGACCAAAGCCTGATGTTCCTCTCTTCCATAGACCTCATTGTTGTTCAATAAACTTTAATTCAGACAGCAATGCAATGCATGTAGAATAGCCAGTAGAAACGCACGCTCTCTGAAATGACCTGTGATTGAACAAAGTCTCCTGTGACGGCTAGATTTTCTGAATATATCTGAATACAGAGCCAAAATGATGTGTAGAAGTCTAGTTTTCTCTCAGACCATTTGAATTACAATATGCTGAAACATTATTATAGAATTTTTGCACAATGATGCCAAAAATAAAGTGCCTACCAGGGCTTTAATCCTTAGTTGAAAATACAAAATCTGCAATTTACTCTGAGTAACATTTGCTAAACACTATAGTGCCCTGTATTAGGAAATTATTGAGCTTTAGAAAAAAACTATATATTTGTGACCCTTTTCAAATTTTCTTATCAAAATATATCACACAACTTTCATCTGTACTACATCCTCAAAATGTATTATGTAATTTGCATATGAATAAATTATATGCTGTATATTATATATGACTGCACTTGGACGCGCTATGTGATTGTGATGCTATTTTTGCTCATGCAAAGACTCTTGTTCGTCTGCCACATTTATATCCTTCATGACGATGGGGAGAGCAAAAAAAGATTTATAATCTCAAAATGTTAAATACATAAACATTTGTAAAATCCACTCTCTTCTATTCTCAGCAGAGGACAGTTGGCAGCTCCACTCCAGTTGCTGTTGGGTATAAACAAGTGTTTGTTTGATCTGTTCCACACCCGGTCGTGTGGCTATGATGTGCTCAAATGGCAACCCTTGTGTTGTTTTATTTTTAGAGTTACACAGGATTTTGACATTTCACTTGTTTGCCTCATCCTGTGTCGCATGGCGAAATCTTTCCACCATAAAACAACAAAGAAAATTCCAAAGGTTGCTCGACAGATTTCTTTGTTTCTCTGATTTTCGGGTTTCAAGTGCGTTGTGTGTGTGTGTGTGTGTGTGTGTGTGTTTGTGTGTGTTTTAACTGCTGAGTGCAGGATGTGCAAAGCAAATAACATCTACTATAAATGGGGGATAAATGATAAAGTGCGATAGGCTAAGTAAACTCTGTTAGCGCACATACCCTGAAACACAATGCTGAATGGGACCATTTACTATTGGTGTGTATGTAGATTTAAAACCTAAGGGAAGTTTGTGTGAGAGTTTCCATGTGTAAAGAGGCTGTGCAGCTCAAGCTAATAACAATAGGAGGAATAGACTGGATACAGTTTGTTCTAATTGTGCTTTCTGAGTGCACAGAGGACAGTTCCAGTGAGAGACTTCATAAGCTGCAAATACAGTATAGTGCTGATCCTACAGACTCAGGCAAGGAGAGACCCCATTTTCCTCTCACTTGACTCAACTTAATTAACCAGAATAAGTCAGAAGCAACATTCAGGATTTAAGATTTATTCTTATGGGATTGGGGATCTCTCTCTCTCGCTGTCTCTCTGTCTCTCTCTCTCTCTCTCTCTCTCTCTGTCTCTCTTTCTCTCTCTCTCTCTCTCTGTTTATGGTTGACTACAGTGCTAACTTCCTTCTCATTACTTTAATGATGGTGCTACTGTGAGCTTATGCTCACGAGTGCAGTATGCTTTTTAACACTGCAGTCTGGGAATAGCAAGAATTACACACACACACACACACAGAGACACACACACACACACAAACTAATGCATACAGCGACAGAGAATCAAATGAAATCAAAATCTCACACATTCATTATGTATGTGTGTCGTAGCAAAAACAGCTAGCAGCCTTGTCGAAAAAACTTCTAAAATCCAAGAATCTTTCACAGCATGGATCAGTATGCAAGTTGCATGATACCCACAGTGCTCTGTGGTCATGCATGCACACATTAACTGACAATAAAAGAGTTAATGACAGAAGGAAAAGTAAATGAGAAGCTGGGTAAAGAGCGACGAACATCTTTTTTTCTCCTCTGAAGTATCAGCCTACATAACTGTAATACAGAGAAAGAGTCTGACAGACAGATATATCCAACCCCAGCTCTCTGCTTTTGCTTTAGATGCATTATTCATCTGTGTGCCAATTTGGAGGAACCCTCCCAATCCCCCAGCTAGCACCAAAAAGAGGAGAAGCGAGAGAGAGACAGGCGGACTAGAGAGAAAGAAGTCACTGCGAGAATGTCAGTAAAAGAGAGACAGAAAAGGAGAGAGGAGGAGAGGAAAGCACCAGAACAAAAGAATGAGCAAGACAGACGCAGGAGAAGCAGGAGCAGGAATGGCTCAATCTCTTAGCTGCAATGTAGTGAAACATCCAAACAGGATTTCTAATGATCCAGGGAGATTTCCTTCCTATATGTTTTGATATTCTCAGCTCGGCTTGACTTGACAGCGCAGAGCAGATTAATGACGATTTCTACGCTAAAGACTCCTAACCCTGTTGAAGACACAGAGACCTCGGGTCTGGAACTCACTTCATTTAGCCTGAAACCAACCTGCACACTGTTGCTAAATCACATGCTGCAGCTGCAGTATAAATGTCAGTGCAAGCACGCTGTCAAACGTTATGCATACACTTTCATAACTGCACTGGTGGCACCAGGAACTTCCATTTTTTTTCATAGCTCCCGCTGTCATCATCTTTTACTACCTCAACTGTCTTGATAATGTCCGGATCATACCAGCATCCCTCTCAGTCAACGACATCCTCCCTGACAGCTGTTGAAGCTGTCCATCCTGGGACAGCCTGCCCCAGATTTAACCCCACACATTCAGCCTTCGTCTCATCTTTGCCCTCTTTCCAGGTTTGTTACCTATTATGGCAGCAGGCTGTCATACGTACAGACCAGATCTCTTTAGTGGACACTCATAGCAGCGCCTCTTCACCATGATGGGTGTGTGTGTGTGTGTGTGTGTGTGTGTGTGTGTGTGTGTGTGTGTGTGTGTGTGTGTGTGCGTGTTTGCGTGTGTGTGTGTGTGCGTGAGTGCGTGCATGCGCGAGTGCGTGTGTGTTTGTGCGGGTGCATGTGTGTTTGTGCGTGTGTGTGTGTGGGCTGGATCAGTAGGATTGCCGTTTAATCTGCCGCCGTATCCCCATAACAGAGCTCTGATCTTTCAGACCTAACAGCTGGTTGCGTTTACCACCAAGCCCACCTTACTGCACTACATATAGGACTAACAGGCTACATTTGGCTGTGGAAAGCCACTAACCTCACTATTTAACCTTTACACTAATACCGTACAATAATATCTATCTTTATCATATCTGACGTGGCTTCATTATTTCACACAGCCTTGGTGCTACGTGATCATTTCTACTGTAGTGTTATGAAATAGAATTAATGAATGGTGCTGCTGTGAAGGGCGTTGGCTCGCGCTCTTCTGCTGAAGGATCTGTAAAACTGTGGAGCTGCTGTGAGGATTCGGCTGTCAGATTTGGCCTTATTTGTCAGTTTGCTGTGATTCTGCTCCCTCAGCTTTGTCATGTCACCATTCAGATTGCTTCAGAGGGCTCCTGGGAGTCGCTCACATGGAGAGTATATGCCAGGCCTCGTAGCTGATTTACATCAGGTCAGTCTTGACGGAGACAGACAGAATGCCTAAGCTCCACCAATAACACTAGTTATGATGATTTAAGCAGCTATGATAATCTCCCAAGGTGCTGGCATCACAATCAAACGGGTAAGTAAAAATAGGTCTCACCCCTAGCATCGACAATTCATTTTAAACTATTTAATTTTAAAGATCTGCTACACATTTGCAGAATAATTGTCAATTTGCACTAAAGAAGATTTTTTTTTCTTTTACATCTTAATATTCTGTAAAAGTACATAAACACTGATCTGTTTCCTCTGTACACTCGCAAAATGTAATTATATGTAAATGGGGATGGACACAATTTTGGAAACACCTTTCAGTAATGCAATACAGCATCCTCCAGTATATGGCCTGACAATGATCACAGCATTTAATCAACACTTCTCCAGCACTGTCAAAAAGTACATTATAAGATTCACAAAGGTAGGACATATTACAGGCATATTGTGTCGGACTGCATTTGATTGTACATCTATACCTAATAGACTAACTCAATACAGCATTTTCTATGCTTCGGGCTTTGTTTTTTTTTTTTTTTTGTGAGTCACATGCTTCCACAAATCATGTCAGTCATCAGAGATCACAATCATAACTTAAATGGAAAAAAGATGAGACAGAGTGATTCAGTTTATGTCCCCTTATTTCTAATTCACAAATATAGATAAAAAAATATGGATAAAAAGATACATTTAGATTTTTCAGTTTCCAAGGGTATTTTTGCATCATGTCCTTGTTAAGTTTTTAGTTTATGGCTTCGATCCACAAACTCAGTGCAACATCTGATGACTTCAGTGTTACACCCCGTCTTATAAAATAGAAACACAAAAGTCAGAAAAGCATAATTGCAAACACACACACACACACACACACACACACACACACACACACACACACACACACACACACACACACACACACACACACACACACACACACACACACACACACACACACACACACACACACACACACACACGTAGACCCACATGGCAGCGCCAGTTCCCAGGTCTCGGGTGGCAAGTGATGTTTTCACACTTGTGTGGGGAGATTGCTATTTCTGCGCGGAGCCAGATAACTCAATTATTTATCGCGGATGCTGGTGCACTCACTTTACCTCTATAAAGCAAGGAGGTGGGTGCGTCTTGCTCAGTGTGTGTGTTCCACGCGTGTATGTCTATGCGCGCATTTGAGTGTGTGTGCGCATGTGTGCGAGAGACCTCCAACAGAAGATGAACTGCTGACATGCCACACCACACAGTAAGAGAGGAAAGAGGCAAGAGGAGAAAAGGAAAAAGGAGCTGTCATAAACATGGCAATCAAAGAGATATGAAGCGGGAGGTGGGGATCAAAGAGCAGAAGGAGAAGAGGGAAGGAATTAGTTCCCTTATCTTCTCTCTAAGCCAACTGTGCACCTTCCAATCCTCTCTAGCTCAATAAATGGTAACAAAGAAAAATACTTTTTGAATTACCAGCAAAACTGAAACTCAGCTACCGTTGGGTTCAACCTTTCTGCACCAGAGGGTTTTTAAGCAACTTGTGCAGTCTTGCGCCTGTGGTCTGAAACTTAAGCAAAACATTTTGAGCCTGTTAATATATTTCTCACACATATGATATCACACATTGTTTTTTGTGTCACTGTTTTAACAATAAGTACAGAAAGACAAGGCATAAAGGAGAGGAGAGAGAATAGGCATGATATGCAAATGAGCTGGTGACCTGGGTGGATTTAAACCCGCAACACAGTGGGTGCGTTGTACGGTACGTGTTGGGTTTGTGGGTAGATGCCCACTTAGCCACAGACCTCTACACAGTAGAGTGTCGTGGCCGGGGTTCACTGTGTGCTGCCGTGAGTCCACAAACAGCTGCTGAGTGCTGCCCCTAGAGCACATTTATCACCCCTGACACCATATGGAGTCCTGGGAAGTCCTGAACAAACACACTGCACACACATAGCCTAAAAGACATGTCCACATATGTGCACACTGTACATGTACAGTACATGCACTGTACATTACACACACTAAGACAAATCTTCACAAACAAACTATTAGACAGGAGACATTTAAACATAGTTACATGTACATTCACAGACATATGCACGCAAACTCACACACAACCATTAAATATTATCTGTATATTTTTTCTAAATGTGCACATTTTGCACATTTGTTGCATCTTCTGACATCAATCATTTTACTTTAAACAAGTGAAAATGTGCACATATAGGACAGACACATAACTCTTTGTCAGTGGCAGCCTATCTCTGCTTGTGCTGCTGCCCTTATTTCCCTGAGGACGACTCCGGGGAGCCAATTGGAGCAGTTACACATGTCGACACTTTCATGCAACCATTTACCAGAGCGCACCTGCCCAGTGGCTCTTTTCATCAGCTTTACAGTCTGTAACTCTCACTCAGACACATACTGTAGACTGTATGTACATGCTGTAAATTCGCAGCAACACATAGACACACACAGACAATCTTAGCTGTCTCATTTTGACAGATCATATACACACACACACACACACACACACACACACACACACACACACACACACACACACACACACACACACACACACACACACACACACACACACACACACACACACACACACACACACACACACACACACACACACACACACATTTACACGCACTTCCCTCCACTTTAATCTTTAGGGGAGGCAGAATCTATGAGATTTATTTTAAACCATTCCCCAGGGGTTTTTACGGGACTGAGCCAGTACTCAATCTGATCACAGCATTAGCTTTCTATGTCAGCAATTTATGAATCCTCACCCTTAGCCAGAGTTTGTGTGGGTGTGCATGTGTGTGTTTGCAAGCAAGCTAATGAGAGATGGAGAGAGAGAGAGAGAGAGAGAGAGGCGGGAAGAGATGTGGAGAGAGAGGGGAAGACACAGGAAAATGGAACTGGCACTGTGATGAGTGTATACTGTAAGTTAGCATACTGTCTGTAGCAGACGCCCCCACGGTTTTGGGTGAGTCACTCTCTGCACTTGCAAGCTTGCATCCAACCTTACATGCCTCAATATGCAACATAGTTCCTGTGGGTGTGTGTATGGGTGTGTACACTTTTTTGAAAACCCTAAAAAAAAAGCACAACATGCACCTCATTTGCTCTGTAAAAGCAAAGCTCTGGCACAACAAAGCCAAAGCGCGACACACCCCTCAACCGTCACGCTACCATCTCCCATTCACTGCCTAGTACTAAGTAGCATCCGGATGACTGTGTCTAATTTTCACTGGATATTCCATTTCCATTTGAAAGGTTGTTAGTGCCCATTGAACAGTGTTATCGTGGCTGTGCAGACAGAGAGAGGCTGCCCTGCTCCTCCCAGCCTCAGACGGAGAAGCCATCGATTTGATTCAGTCTTAAAAGCCGGGTCGGCCTCAACAATGGCAGCTTATGGAAAAACCATTACCCCAGGTGTATTCTCAAATGGTAACCTACATGCATGTTTGCCATCACTCTTCCTTTCTATCCCTCTCTGTCTCTGATTATCCTACACAGCACCACAGATGGAGAGGAGACAGAGGAGAGAACTCTGTGGGTTGCTTCTCAATGGAGTATGCATCCTCTCTAAGTGAGTCATGCTGCCTTTCTTTGCACTTCTTGTCCAAGGCCACCTACCTTACACCTCCACTCTAGCACAGCTCCTGCCGAGTTACTACGCCTGCTCATCTATTACACTACTCACAACCTCGCTCTGACACTGTAGAAAAGTCAAAGATGACTCATGTGATCCAGCTGAAATGCCTGCTGCTGAACTGAAAGCCATAACTTAATCATATTAGTTAGAATATCACCATTTATTGTTATTTTTCTGGTTAAAGCGTAACTCTCGCCAAAATGCAACCTAGGATCTTTTTGTGAATGTACCCGAGTCAAACTTTCGTTTAAAAGCATATTTAGGATGGAAGAGCCACTTTTAAGATTTACCGTATTCTCGTTTTTCGGTCAAATGGACTTTTGAATGGGAGTGGTAGGGGCACTTTTATGCTAGCCTCAAAATAGCTATTTTTAAAACACTAAGAAGGCTCGACACAACATGAAACTTTGCTCGAAGTATCACCAGGGGCTCTACACCTTAACTACACCGGTGCACAAGGGATATACTAAATCTGTGGCTACTTGTTTTGATATCGACTCGTTTTGACTGCCGAGGTGGTAGTGGCCGGAAACAACAAGAGCTACGGTGAGTTGTTCAAAACCTTTTTTAGTAAACTCTGGGTACACAAACAATGTTCTCAACGCTTTAAAAGTGGCGCTTCCGTCCTAAATATGCTTTTAAATGAATGTTTGACTCAGGTATATTCACAAAAAGACCCTAGGTTGCATTTTGGCGAGAGTTACGCTTTAAGTGATGTTAAATGTTATGAATGGCATATTTACTGTGGTTGGACTTACAGTCAATGTGATGCTATTCAGTCTCATTGCTCTGGGTAGTTTGTTATAGCTCACTATGTCTGATTGACAATACTAACAGCCCGGTTAAAAACGTAGCTACCAAGCAGGGAAAGGATGCATTGTTTTACCATTGTTGTTACAAAAGTAAAGCGTGAGTGGAAGATAAACTCCTTAGTGTTTTCAGTGAAGCCACAGTGGAAACAACCAGCTGAATAAAATTCTAAATCATGCTGCTTCTTTTGGTCAGGTAATGTACAAGCTAATATTAGCATCCAGCTGTTCATATGAATTATCTTACATTAAAGTCACTATACATCCATGTACCATACATGCATGGCTACTGTATATACTTGGATTTAGGGCTGCAACTACCAATTATTTTCATTATTGATTCATTTTAGCCGATAATTGTCTTGATAAAACATGTCAGAAAAATGCCCATTATAGTTTTCCACAGCCCAAGTTGACATCTTCAAATGTCTTGTTTTGCCCGACCAACAGTCTAAAACCCAAATATATTCCAGTTAGAAAGAAAGAACTGTGTTCAACAAAGAAAAACATTGAATCCTCACTTCTGAGAAGCTAGAACCAACAAATGTTTGACAATTTTGCTTGAAGAATTAATAAAACAATTATTTGATTATCAAAATAGTTGCTGATTCATTTTCAGTTGATCGGCTAATTTTTTTAACTCTACTTGAAATACTATTACTATGCTATTAGGTACTTGGCCTTATCTTACAACACATTCATTTTCATGAGATCACTTAATATAGTCTGTCAATAAAGTCATAATCTGCATATAATGCTTTGTTACAGTCAGTTGTGCTAAACATGTGGTTATATTAGTAATGTGACTTTTCTCAACAGTGTTTTGAGTTCATTGAGGAAAACATAAAAGGGACAACAATTCACATTGCATTAATATTTTACAGGCCTTGCTGCTCAGTATGGAAGGAGCAAATCATATCAGTAGTGATTTTGCTTAGTGTTTGACCTGCTGGCCTTGCATGTTTGATGCCAGTGAGATGTGTGTGGTTGGTGTGAATCAGGTTAATATAGTGCAGGGGTTCAGCTAATTGGGTTAGTGCACGGTTTGGCTAATTGGGTTAGCAGAGATTCGATGACAGCCACCACGCTGACAGACCCAGCTTGCTATCGATCCGATGGGTGAATGAAGGGGACAAACACAGCAGGTGCTTTCATTAAACAAGTGCTGGCCCATGCAAACACAATGAGCTGCACATACACACACAAATGTGTCAGATTACATTGGAACTTACTGCATCGGTTCAATTGTGACAGAGAGAGGGAGGAGGTGTACAGATCCCATCAAATAAAATACAAAAAGTGCTTAAAATGATGACGTGTATTTACGAAAATGGTAACAAATGGCTAAATAAATGTGGATTGTGTGTGTGTGTGTGTGTGTGTGTGTGTGTGTGTTTGTGTGTGTTTGTTTGTGTGTGTGTGTGTGTTTGCACACATAAAAGAGAAGCCAAGTGTGTGAGAGAGAAAAAGAAAGAGACCACTTGGGACCTCTGTTCTCTTTCATGTGGAGGTGAATTCATAAATAATAAAATTAAATCATCAAAAACAGCCCAAAATAGTCCCAGCCCTTCACTCAATAAAATACACACCAAGTATCACACGTTCCACATTCTTCAAAGTTATATTAGTTGGTAACACTCTTCAAATTTAATAATCCATGCATTTAAATGTCAAAATCATGACAAAAATATATTTTTTGCGCCAGTAAGACGATAATTAAAATTACCTAGGTATAGAGATAACAGTCCTCCTGATTAAATATGTCACTTTAGAATAAAAAGTAAAAGAATAATGTGGTTGTGTATCTTCAGACTCTGATGTGCTGCTTGCTTCCATAGCTACCCATTATCTGATGGTAGCTAGGTGCACTCTGCAAGGTGTCGGGGGAGCGAAGTACTAAATAAAGATATTTTCAAGGTTTTCAGGCACCGAGAAAACTCAACCCCAGTTGTGTCACTTCACTTCCTCGCTTAACACTATCTGCTGCCTCCTAAAATAGCGCAGAGTTTCTCTGAAGCCATTGCTCTTGACTAACCACCAAGACAGACAGATACGTTTTGTAAAAAAACACTGTGCCAAGGCAAAAAACCACAACATCCACAGTGCGACAAGCACACAGACCCGCTGCAAGATTCATTTTGTGTGATCTGGCTGTGTGCTATATGTGATAGGTACATGCAAAGTTTTGACGGCTTAGGTTTCGATATGGGAGGATCACACATCTGTGATAGTGTGCTAAACATTTTGCGTTGCAACAAATTACCTTTATTTTGCTTTCGGAAACCTGAGCGGTATAACTGTCAAGCCAATGTATCCTTGTGTAAAGAGATATTTCCAAATCTTGAAACTTGCCAAATACCATATTCTAAACGGATTAGTCCCCTCTTGTTTACATTTGGATTTTGCTATGAACCATTTCTTAAAGCCGAAGGCAGCCTCTGGAGTGGAGTTCAGCTAAAGTGATCTGTCTTTCCACAAGCCACTCTTATTAAGCAGCACCACTAAACGCCAGAGGATTCTCTTACTAAACCAATCAATATAGGATCCTTCTTGCCACGGTCCCCGGAGCCTTCCGACTCCACCCTTCATTCTTCCTCCGGCTTTCACTGTCCACACAGTCTCACTCATTCATACTCGGCGAGGGGGTGAGGTGGATGCTACTGTGTGTGTGTGTGTGTGTGTGTGTGTGTGTGTGTGTGTGTGTGTGTGTGTGTGTGTGTGTGTGTGTGTGTGTGTGTGTGTGTGTGTGTGTGTGTGTGTGTGTGTGTGTGCATTTGTGTGATCCTGCACACCCGAGACAGATCTGATACCAAATGCAGCGCTGTCTCAAACCTCAGGAGGTGAAACAGGTGAAAATGGTCCTCTGAGGCAGAGCTGAGGAGCAAACCGCCTGTTAATGAATAAATAACACACTAGTCAGCATGAACGCCCGGCTGTCTTTGCGCTCTCTGAGTGCAGAGGCTGATCTTCCATCGCCAACACCTGTGCGACTGTCAGAGGAATCAATGAAGAGCTACTGTTGCAAAGGTGAACTCGCCCACCAGAGCACACCGTGCTTACACTGGCTGTCTGTGTCTCGAACAGGAAGGAGACATTTATGGCAGAGTGACACACCTCATATTCATGTTAATACCATAACTGTGTTGCCAATTAGAACAAAACATACAAATATGTGCATACTGTTAATATGCAAATACAGACACATGGATTGGGAAGGTGTAGAAACACACATACAGTACATGCACAAACACAGCCAAACATACTCATACACTCATGACTGGCTTGATAATCAATTCATCACCTTACAATAAGATACCTTCAGCCACAACAAATTGATCACAACTGCAAAATTTACCAGAGCGTAAGCATACATTTCCAACCACATTCTGTAACTATCCCCTTATCACAGTTATGTGTATATGAGTAAAATGTTAGTTTGTGTATTATTTCTTGCAGAGATTTTCGGTTTTCATATTGCAATCTAGCTGCTGCACATGATGGCATCATTCAATGATCTCAAATGTGCTGGTGTAATAGGCCCATTACTAACTGCAGTTGTGTTTGCTATATGATGAGTTGTAGTTGCATTATGAGTACTACGTACTGCCACTCTGTGTGTTTAGACAGAATCTAGTATTACATTTGCTCGGTAGAAGTATGAAGCAAATTCTGACAAAACACACCTGTAGCCAGCAAGTTGTTGGTTTAATGCTTGGCCCAAATCAGAGCATTAAAATTGGTTATCTAACGCTCCTCCTGCTCCTTAAAGCAAGAGCAGGCAATATTTTTATGTTAAAGTATGCCGATCTAACAGCATAAAACACAAAGCACAAGTGCATCCCGTCCTCGCTAATGAGACCCAGATGATTCGCTCTGTTTGCGCAGATTAAACTGCTGTTGGTATAAACACTTCTCCGCCCACAAGAAGTGACAAACTTTAAGAATGAAAAACAAAACGGTCTCCTCTATTTTAAGCATAGATACAAAGTGCTCTGCTTTACTGTAGCTGTAAGCTTTATTTTTGTGAGGCACTGAGTGAAAGAGTCCAGCAGCAAATAACAGAAAACTGAGGTGACAGTTTTGTGTATTGATAGTGCAAGAAAAGGTAAATAAAAAGATTGATTTTACATTATTTAAAATTGTGGGGCAATGTTGTGCTGGTCAGTACGTCTTCATCTTGATTTATGGACATGGGGTTCCCACTGAATATTTTGGCGGCCACAGCTACACTGAATTAGCCTGGGAAAACCCTGACGAACTTCCTGCAAATTTGAGATTTGCTCTGCAAGTCAGTCTGGCCAAGAGCCCATTCAAGCCCTTTTCCAATTTTTCCAAATCGAGGCACCAATCACAACCGTTGAAGCGGGCTTTACACGATGACGATAGCGCAGCGATGGCAAGCAGCTTTTTGTTTACATTCAACATGACGGCCACCGAAGCGCAGCAACACATTGATGCCGCTGTAGCTGCTACGTCACCCGGATCGTTGGTCTGATTGGTTGAAGGACTATCCAATTGCGCCCAGAGGCATTTGAGCGGCATCCGTTGGTGACGCCCCTTTGGAAATGGGCTGTGAATGAAGCTTGCCCAGACCCTTCTCAGTTACAACTGAGAAGGGTCTGGTGTCAACCAGTCTAACACTGAATTTGCTTTTAAACTACGGTGGAATTCTAGCTCCAGTTTGTGCCTCTCATGTATTGCCATTACATTTGAGTCATAGGGCTAAGCATTTCCAGGTGAACCAAATAGCTGAAAATATAAAATACTGGAGAGAAACATCAATGTACACCAATGATAATTAAGTTTTACATTTTAGTTCACATTATACAAATTGAGCAAGCATAATGGTTGAAAAAGAAAAGACATAAGTGACAGTAACCGTGACACACACACACACACACACACACACACACACACACACACACACACACACACACACACACACACACACACACTTTAAGGACATTTTTATACACCATCACCAGAAGTCTAATAAATCAAAGAGCACAGGTGAGACTACATATGAGTTGAGGGTTGAAGGAATATTTCCTCAATGGAGACTATAATTCTAAACTCAAACTGCACCTGATGCTCAGACCTTGAAAAGGTTTTTAATCTCTCTAAAAAACAGCTGATAGGAAGTTTAGACTAACGTTCTTATGACTGCTAGAAGTATGGTTTTAATTGTTGAAACAAATGTGCATGCAAGCAGATACACACTGTACAAAAATATTGTACATTTCTAGTAAATAAAGCACCAAAAGTTTCACACAAGCTTCAGGACAGGAGCATGTTTTCTCTCAGCTCACGAGGTTGGCTGCTAGGTGGGGAACAGAGGATGAGCTACATTATCTACATGTAATAATGGAGCTGCAATGTTCAGAACAAGCGTATTAGTTATGTTCTTGTATTATGATTGTATCACATTAGACATAATGGGGAGTTAACAGAATAGCTACGGAAATCACTACTTTTCTTTGCTGCTTTATTTATTGTGTCATGTTCAGGGACATTCTGCTGTAATGCTGCTGAGACATGAATCAATACTTATGCATTACAGTACTCCTACTCTAATGGCAAGCTACTGCAGTGCTGAACCTAGCCTGAAATGTATTTAGTGCACACTGAGATGACAGATACTAAACCCGTGCACTCAAGGATTAATGAGGGGGATTCTGTATATGGATTGAAAAATCATGACATGCAACTGACTGTTGTGAACTTTCAATCAATTAATTTTATTTGATACATTCTTGATCACTGGTTGATATGGTGATCCCATTTTGTTTAAATGTAGTGTTATATGTGCTTGATGTCAATGTTCAGGTCACAATAGGACAGCAGAGAAGTAAAAAAAAAACAACTCAAAAGCTATTTTTCCCATTCATTTGTTCCCATTCTATTTGCATGTCAGTCCTTTTCTTTCTTCCTTCAGTGCCCATTTCCTTGTTTCCTCCCTTGGCCACTTTAATGCCTCTTATTTCCCTATACACAGCATTAATAATTAAGAACATTTTATGCAGACAGTGAGTGTTGGTGCCCTGAGCCCTTTGGTCACGGATCTATGGCATTAATGCTGGGTGGCAGGCCAGTTTGAGGCCCCGCACTCCAAGTCCAGGCCAGGGCACATCTGTCTGGCTGACTGGCCAATCTACGGCCCCCGATCCCTGAGCTATTATGCACACAGCTGACATGCACACACACACATGTGCGCATACACACTTTGAGGATTTTACGGACCATTTACTCCGGGATCTGTAGAGCTTGCATCATACTTTTGCACCTTTTATAAACAACCGAAGGCCTCAGACAATGACATTTTCATAAAACCCTAAATAACTGTGAGCCTGGTGCTCTCTGTTATCTCTCTTATAAACACAGCAATTCTCACTCACAGACACACCATCCTACTCACTCTCTTTGTAATATGTATTTAGTGTGTGTGCGTGATAACCTACTAGGGCTGTGTATTGGCAAGAATCTGGCGATACAATACGTATCACGATACTTGGGTCACGATTCAATATATTGCAATATATTTTGATACTGTGCGTAAGGTGATATATTTGGATTTTTAAAAGTATAATTTTAGAAAAAACTAATTTAAAAAAAGACATGATGTTCATAAAACTCAAAGAAGATTACTTTAGGTAAACAATTCAGTACACAGAAAATCAAACTACCAGTTTGGGATTGTGGTTCACAGGTTCTTAGTGAGCAAATTTTTATATGCTAAAGTAGGCCAAAGTTCAGCCATAGCTACACTGTTAGCTTCTAGCAAAAAGTCAGGCACTGCTAGGCACTGTTAGGCAAGGACACAGGCGTCTCAGCATAGCCATCTAGCAGTAGGGGGTTTAAACACAATATAGACGTGAACCACTGTCTTACATGAATATTTTTGAACATAAACAAATAACAATAAATAAATAAAAAATCGATAAAGTATTGCAAAATAAAATATTGCGATATTCATGTGTATAGATTTTTTCTTACACCCCTATAACCTACTGTGTGGGAAATATTAGTATTTATTTGAAAAGGAAGGTAGTGTCATTGGACAGGAAGGCAGTTTAAATTCTCAGTTTCTGATTGGCGGCTTACAGCCTTCTTGAAAAGCCTGTAACCTCCTAAGTGGTATTTCTAGCAATTTTAAGGCTCCAATGATAATTTAAATCAAGCCACAAAGCATTTAGGACAACTTTAAATGCACTAAGCTTTGCTCAAACAATAGTAAGGTCATCGGTACCATGATTGTGCAATACTACTTACATATGAATCAAACTCTCTCTCACACACACACAGCTATTCTATGTAACATATGCTGTCATTTTCTTTAGATACAGTATACTATCATTCTTTTTTTAAATAAGTGCGAAGAGTGAACCGTTACATGTACGTTTGTGTGGGAACTCATAATCTCAAAACGTACCACAAACCCCAGTTCTTTCGATTATTTTCCTCCTTTCACTGTTTTTTCTTCTTGGTTCTTTATGTTTTACGAAGTAGGGTTATAATTTGCGTCAGTTTGCTTCTACCATTTCCATTGATTTTGTATGCAATCGCACACCCTCTAAAATTTGCTTCGCTTTCAGTCCAAAGATGTTTGTAGTACCATGTGACTTTAAAGGTATATCTGTAGGAAAGAAATAAATTCTACCTTTACTAAGTTTATAATGTTCGCTCTTTGTTGACATTGTTGGAAATTAGTGAATTAAATTGTATGTTTATTACTGTGGTCATTGTTAAAGGTGGTGTTGTACTGGAATATATTATATTGACAGGTGTTTCTAATTTTTTGTCCTCCCTATTTCTCCCTATGGCCAGAATATTAGAAACACCTCCCAATATTAAGCAGTCCAGTACAACACAATCACTAACTATGACCTCAGTGGTGAAACATATAATTTAATTAACACTTCTATAACTGTGTAAAGAAAAACTGAACATTACAGGCATCATATTGGACTGCATTATAGTGTACAGGTGTACCTAATAAAGTGGAAATTGAGCATATGGGTGTTGGAGAGAATAGATTATAATAATGAGAACAAGAAATCATGCATGGGGATTAAGAAGGTATGCTAATGTGTACGGGAAAGTATAGGTATAGTGTGTGTGTGTGTGTGTGTGTGTGTGTGTGTGTGTGTGTGTGTGTGTGTGTGTGTGTGTGTGTGTGTGTGTGTGTGTGAGAGGGAGGTAGACGGAGCACAGAAGCTGTGATGCAGGTGTGCAAGTGAACCCGGAGAGTGTGTTTTTTTTCTATGAGATGAAGGTGGGAAGGGATGATGGGATGGAAGGTGGATGAGAGGGGAGGGAGGAAGGGAGGGAGAAAATAGCGCTCCAGTCCTGTCGCCTTGGGTGCATCAGCAGCAGGAATTGTTCTCTGCCCTGTGGGGGCCATCTGACTGTTCTGTCACCCTCCACAGAAGGCTGACTCTGCCTTAAAGTGCTCGGCCCGCGCCTGCAGTTCAACATGCTTGATGTTTAATACATACACAGGGAGAATATTGAGAACGCCTCAGGAGAAATGCAGTACACAGGCTCGTAAAGGAGAGAGTTTGTAGAACAACCAAGAATAGAGGAGCTCCTGTACAAAGTGCGCGTGGGCATGCTGTGAACATAATTGCCCAGAATTCAAACCAGCACTGAAGCTCAATCGCAAATTTGAAATATACGAGATCCAAGAGTTAAGCACCTCTCAACAAAACGCACTTGTAGTGAGTGGGGGACAGCTTTATACTGGTGGTTGTATAATGCACTGACTTATTCTGTGCCAGGAAACATACATCATACGTGATGTTACAGTCAAAAATAACAGTCATGAACTTCCCAGTGTGCTCCCGTACTGCAATCAGCGTGAGGGTGGTGTAATTCAGGGCATCACTCCTCAATAAGGCAGGAGAACTGGCCTCAGGGGTGACCCTCCTGCTTAAGTCAACACAATGAGTGTAATGAGGTGAAACACACACGCACGCGCCGCACACACACACACACACACACACACACACACACACACACCACACACACACACACACACACATACACACACACACTGGAGATGGGAACCCTTGCTGCATAGTAAGTGGATTTCATTCATCTACATGCACTGAGCCTGCTAGAGAAGTTCTAATCACACCCACACCTTCAGCAGCAAAGCGAGTGCTTCACTACAGGTGAGGAAATCATTACAGTGATTTAGATAAATAGTTGGGGCAATGATTAAAACTGCTTAACTACTTAGCAATCATTTCAAGCTACTAGACAGCCTTAATTTAAGACAAGCGTGTATTTTAACAGTCAAAACTTGGAACTATTTTGGTAAAAAATAAAATAAAAATCATCCTCATTGTCACCAATCAATGGTAAAAATGAAACATGAAAAGCTCTGTTTCAGTTTGACATGTCTGCGTCTCCTCTTGTGCACCGTGCAGTCTCTGAGTTCATCAGTTCTGAGTCCATAATTAATCAACCCTGCTGTGTAAGTAGGACTGGTGCCTTTCTCTTATCGTCACGTACGGCAACCCACGCCCTCTGGGCCATCAGCGGATTAATGATGAGTGCCTGTGATAGGAGAGCCCCTCACAAAGGCTTTATTAATTAGCCTTGCACCGACACAGTGGCCGCAATGTGCAACACATGTTCACTCTAATCAAAACTTTAAAGGGAACACGAACGACCTCCCAATCACCCACTCTAATACACTGCATGATATTAAACCTCGATAGGCGCATGCATTGAGTTAAGGGGGTTGCAGGGTGGGAAAGTGCACCATTTCCAAATTAGTAAGGCAACTTTCACACATCGCTGACCAACCGGTTATGCTGCACTTTACTAAGGAGCCTATGAATTATTTATCAGACAGGTGGGATAGAGTAGGGAATAATTCAGAAGCGATAAAGAGGGACAGTTACGCTGAACGGTCCAAAACTGTCCAGATGTCACCAAAAACGAACAAAAATGAAAGAGATCAGATGTAATGTACTCACTCGCCTCCCGGTGGTTTAGAGGAGCATCCCGGTCTCTCGCGGCCAGCTCTTCAGATGAGTTCTCCTGGGACAGCGCGCGTTGATCCTCACTATCATTCTTTGCAAGGCTCCAGCCTCCTCACAGCCTCCTCTTACTCATCTTCTTTGGCATCACATGCAAAAACAGCTGCATGCCAAGTGAAATTTGCTTTAGACTGTTGTTTCAGGGTTACAGTCGTCCGTCTCTCAGTATGTGGAGCAGGAGTGACAGCAGCGGATTCCTATTTGAGGGGATGCTGACGCGCAACCGGAGGGGCTCGCCTCCTGCCTTTCTCATCTGGCTCCATCAGCTTTCGGTAAAGCAGCACCATGTGACTGAAACCACTGTCAAATTAGACAGAATAACAAGATTGGTTTCCGGTAATGGCTTTCAAAATAAAACATTAATTATCAAATGAAAGTTAAGATTGTTCATGTTAGGCAACACATCTGAAAAAAATAGGATTAGACCTCAATAACAGCAAGCTAAAAAAAATAAATTGGCATAATCACAAATAGCAAATGAGGAAATTGCAAACCTATCAATAGCAATTAGAAACATGCAACTGGGAAAACAAATAAATACAAATAAAATGTATTTTACATAGGCCTAGGCTACAGGTTTATTGTCATTTAATGTTACGTGTAAGGTTTACTGTAAATATCAATGACAATGAACATTTCTTTTGCAGCTTTCAGACACTTTCAGCAAGGGACTAAGGCTTGTCCGGATTAAATCAATATTACAAAATAAATTAGAAAGTGTTCTGATATTGATGTATATAAATATCACATTAAATAATGTAAAATATTGTCATTGACAGTGAGGAGTCACCAGCGAAGAAAGCAAAATGTTTAGTGAGCCAACAAGAACCAGACATACTGTATAACGTTATCTAAAGGTTTTGTAGAACAACAAACCAGGGCTACTGTACCTGCGAAAATTTGATTTATATTCAGCAATCGCCGAAATGACTCCAAAGGTATGCTTATGATGCTGTTTCTGCTAACAAGTTAAACATGTTTAAGTTAGCATTATTTGTTTGCCAAATGCATTTATTTGTGAGTTTTTTTTAATTGCATAATATTATTTGCAAATATTAGCCTGTGTCATATCAGACCATTAAGCTTTCTGGTCCATTTTATATAACTTTAAATAACACAACAGAGAGAAGTAATGGCACAAGCTCTCCTGCTCAAAGTCCTTAGAATTGGCAGATACTGAGAAATAACCTAGCTAACATTAATATACAGGTACAATTTTATATGAAAAAAAATGTATACTATAGGCCTATATAAATACTTTTTTATTTAAATAAGCTGATATGCTAAACACATTGTTTTGATAATATTTTACCTAGCAAAACTAGATTTATCAAAACAAAATTTCAATATAATGACACATTATATTATAATGGTCTACCTCATACCTGCCCCTACCTCTCATCTGTTTCCAATTTATGGATCTAGACCATAGACTATATATAATCTAGTTACTATCTAGATTCTAGAAAGATCAAGCTATTATATTGATCAAATTAGGAAGAACGTTTTTTATAAAATGCATTTTCACAGTTGTACAACAGGCCATAGTTATTGGAAAGAAGCTTCAACTAAGTCTATGCTTTTATTTCGAAGGAAACCTACCTAATATCCTGTATTGTCCATCTTATGACTGGCTTGACGCACCTGTAAAGGCACCCATTCAATTAAAACTGACCTCACAGACGACTGCCCACAAGCGGCCAGTGTTAGAATAACACCAACTGTGATTCTGGCGACCAGTATTTCTTCACCAAAGCACCATCCTATTATAAATTATTGACATGCTCCTCATAATAACCTCTGTATTTGTTCTTCATCGAGTCTGGATCTTTCTTAATGGCAAAATAGTGGAGAAAATCAGATGAGACTCTGCCTCCAAGGGCACATGCATAATCCTAAACTTTAATAAGCCTGGGCCTAAATAAAGAAAGCATTTGTATGTTTGGGACAGCCAGTGGTGGCTGTAATTTGCAGCTATTTATGGGTAGTTTGTGTTGATAAATGTCCTGTAGATCTGAAGGTAGCAGCTCATTTAGCTGATTTAAGGTTAGGTTATGATGTATTATTTGCCACAGTCAGTGTTAGGTGCACCAATGCAAAGTATTCTGTGTTGTCTCTGTAGGCACAGCAGCACCCTCAGGTGACAAACAGTATTTCAGCCTGAATAATGGCATCTTTTGTAAGCCTGTGGTATAGGCAAACTACTTTTTTACCACAATTATTTGGGGAAGTTATTCAGGTTGCTGTTAGCGCAAGAAAGAAATCTATTTTGCTCTCATATCTCCGCCAGCCTCACAAATGAGGAATTGGCTGTTAGATAATCATGAAACAGACAGTGTCTACATGAGGAATTTTCACTGGGGTGTAAAATGTGTCACAAGAGAAACAGAGAATGAAAAAGAGAAACAGAGAGAAAGACAGAAAGAGTGGGAACTAGAAGCGCCAGCCTAAGACGCTTTCAGAAAGAGAAAAAGCCTTGTCCTTTTGAGGTCTTTTCTCTATTGTTGTCCACCTACTAGCCAGACTCCAGGGTTTCCTCCACAATGCAGGTCCCCTCAGAGCAGCTCACCACTGGCTGTCCTGTCACTTCACATTAGTGTCTTTCTGGAGAACAGCAGCCCCTGAGGGCCTGGACACACTTGTCATGAAAGAAGTGTTCAGGACTCACGCACACACACACACACACACACACACACACACACACACACACACACACACACACACACACACACACACACACACACACACACACACACACACACACACACACACAGAGTGAGTCGATAAGGAGGTGTTGGGCAAAATGGGCAAATTGGGAACACAAGGAGAATTTCCATCAAGGCTTCTAATAGAACTATAACAGTGACCTTATTTCAGCTTTGGCTCTTCTGTCTCAGTCTGACTCTCCCACCCACCAACCTACATACACACGCACAGACATTTTTTTTTTTATGGCACACATTCAGAAACATGTTCTCATAAGAAATGCAGTTGTGAATGAGTGAGCTTCATGCATGCAAGACGTGCAGGACAGTCACTAATGTATTCTACTAGCTCCTGCACTTACTGGCTTCATGCAGTAAAACATGACAGTTACAACCAAATTGGTTAATGTCACTGACTACACACACAAAAATAGTTCCTACATTTAATAACGTGTTAGACCAGCTGGTGTGCCCATCTTTACAAACTAGTGTTATACAGCCAAGTTTTGTTCAAACTGACTTTGTATAAACTTTATTTTAGGATTGTAGCTGTTCAAATGTTTCCAAATATATAAAATATTGCCTATTAGCCTTAATTTGGCGCAAAATATGTGGAGTATGATTTAAACAAGGCATCTATTTCTATGTGATGTATATCTGAATTTTCTTTCTTGAACTTCAATAATACATTGATAAAGTCATAAAACCAATCCTAAATCAAGGTCCACATTGATTTTTCCAGAGCTTTTAACTGTATTACATTGCTTTCGTCATCTTTGTTAATGTACAGGCTCTTTGTCTTGACTTGTTGTTGGTTCAGATGAACCTTGAGCACACACCTGAGCAAACTAGTAGGCCTAGCCTATGTGCCTAAGAATGCCTAAGAATGTCTAAGAATGTCTACATCTAAATATGACTAGAATAAAAGTACTGGAGGCTGGAGCACAGACAAACATCATCATCAGAGAAAACAGATGGGGTGGTGATGCTACTTCAAATTGATCACGATGCTTATTTTTTTCAGGTTGTGAGTTTTCATGATGAAAGAACAGCCTTTTTTCTCCAAAAAAAAAACGCAATTCGTGCTTGCTCGCCAGCTTCCATAAATACCCTGAGGTTATTTTTGGCGCTAGGGGGGAGGAGCTACTGGGCCCCAGCTGGACCAGGTGGGGAGGGCGGTGCGGAGCAGGGAGGGAGATGGAGCGCTACTTTAAATGAGCAAAGCGAAGGAGTGTGTGATGAAATGAGATGTGAAGTGTTCCCTCACTCAGCCCGCAGACGAGTATAAAAGATTCATCAAGCTGGTGTGTGTGTGTGTGTGTGAGAGAGAGAGAGAGAGAGAGAGAGAGAGAGAGAGAGAGAGAGGTGGGACCTGTAGAAGAAACTTGTTTATTAAAAATAGTAAAATTAATAATTTCAACAGAAAGTGCACTGAGATTTAAGGTATCTTACAATAGTGCCCAAATAATGAGGGGGGCTGTAAGAATTTGAATGAGTTCAAACGGAGTCTAAGAGACGTGTCTCGAAAATCACCAAAAAAAAAAACTGGCTTCCATTTTGAATAATGACCCTGCTTTTTTTATTTATTTTTAATTTTTTCTAAACTTGTCAGGAGTGCATCTCATCATATAGTCACAAGATGGCGCCTGTCCTCCATCCGCAGCAGCAGCAGCAGAAATAGCAGCTCATGTAACCTATAGACTGTATATTAAATCCAGTGTCCCTTCTCAGCACGCACCTTCACAGACGAAAGTCATTAAAACTCAAAATTAAATGTAGAGTTGTTAACAAACACTAGTAGCCTAGGCCTAGGCTATGAACCTTTAAAGATCCCCCACAAATGAATGCCAGGAAATGGCTTTATCGTTTTATTTGTGATTCGAATCGCTATTATAAGCCTTTTAAATTTTGCGTTAACAGAAATGTATTCGGTCACCATGACAATAAATTGATTGCCTCTGTTCAAACATTTGAAATTAACAAGCGCGCGTTGTCTCTCGTGACACAACCACAGACAGCGTCCGGAAACCAGTTGACGCCCTCGGTGAGCCACATCCCAGCCCACGGTTGACTACCCCAACACCGCTACCTCCCTCCCCCTCCCCCTCCTCCCCCTCCATACACACCGGCTCGCAACCACCCAACCAGCCAGTCACCTCAAGTGCGACCGGGCCGGCAGGAGCGGAGGCAAACAAACAGCCGGAGCAGCCAGGGCGATCCTGCCGCGGGGGTTTGGCTCAGCAACTTAGACACACGGAGCAGAAGAGGAGAATGGGACGCCGGTGCTTGGATCAGGACTGAGTCTGGTCGGCACATTGAGAGCTCCTTCGACCCGTTTCCAAGTCCTTTTCTCCCCGGATCAGAGTCACGTCTTCACCACTGACACAATGGGCTGCTGCAGCGGACGGTGCACTCTTATCTTTATTTGCACTTTACAGTTGGTGAGTTGACCCACACTTCTCTACTTGTTTTACACGTGTTTACTTACATAGCTACAGTGTTACTGTACTATTCTTTAGAATGATACTTTATGATGGATGGAATGGGATCTCTCTTTTAACTGGGCAGTAATAACCTATCACATGTATGCGAACAACTGATTAACAGGACATGTTTTAGAAATGTCAGTAGGTTACATCCTAAAAGTTCTGGAGCTGACTATGAAGTAGGCTACCAGACGCACATTACAAACAAGTCTCCACGTTTTCATATTTTCTCTTACACACCCATCGCTTTTGCTGAAATCTGGTTTATATTGAAATTGAAATCATCACGCTGGATAGATAGATGTTGTGTTTTGTGCCCGAGTGTTTCTTTATTTACTTGATCTTGAGGAAATTCACTGTTGTGACAGAAAACATATGGTGCTTTTGGTTTTACGAAGCCAGCTCTTCTCAGCACTAACAGCTGAGGTAGTGGCACAGTGATGGGTTGCAGTAAAGGGGTCAACTATACTGTGGGATGCATGATGATAGTGCATCAACTAATGTCCTAGTTGCTCGTTTGAATATTATTATTAATATTATTATTATGACCTTATATACTCAAATACAGACTCTTCCCTGAAGTCACCATCATGTAGTTCTGTGTGAGACACAGAAACTCAAAGCCTGTGTCTGTATTTCAGATTAACATCCAGAGTGTTGCCACCTCCTAATGTCAAATATTTAAGTTGTCTGCTAATACATAAATATCTTTTTTTTTATCTTGAGATCGAAAGAATTTGTTCATCAAGAACTCAAACCAGCTGTATGTTGGAGAGTGTTGATCCACAAAGCTTTTCAGTTTCTGATCAGTGAAGTGTGGGCTGTGACATTTTACTGATGGTAGCCGTGCAGTCTCAGATGATGCTTTCCCATTGACACACAGGCCAGCTTGCCTTTGCCACTATCCCGGAGTAGAGTTTACTTGACAGGGTGTGACAATGTTATTTATGGTGGTATTAAAACTGAGCTTGCTCACAACATGAGCCCCCCCAAGTAAATCTCGCTTTTTACAGCTAAGGGAGCAACCGAATATTCTCCAGACTAAGAGTCCGATGGGAAGGTTCTGATATATTGTATCGTGCGCGAGTGAATTCGAAAATAAAGAAAAATGGAACACATTTGATGGGAAGAGATGGACGTGGCAGTTGGTATCAGCCATAACTGTTGACTGAAAGAATGACTTCTTACCACCTTCGGCTCTAGTATCCTGCTGCCCTTTCCTCGCTTTATGTTCCAAACTGATGGAGTGCTTTTGTGTATTTGTGCCTGTGCACCTGACAGGTTTCAGCTCTAAATTCATTAAATAATGAGGAATAGGGAACTTGGACAATGGGTAGAAAGTCTGCTTGTATCCATATGGCTTTGGTATTGATCCCTTATTAAAATCACTCCTCCCTCTCTGACACACAAACACTGAGGGCTATGAACTCACCTTGAGGGACACACCTGTTTTCCCTTCCCAGACTTCGGACCTCTTTGCCTCATTAGAGAGGAGGATGTCGACCATTTGTTAAGAGGTTTATAAAGCTGTCAGCGGGCTGCCTAAAAAGTCCCTGAAGACTCCTGGATACAGCTTTATTTTCCCCTGACACTATTTCTGGAGGACCTGACACTTCCTGTCTGCAGAAACACACACTCGCACACATACACAATTCTGATGAGGTTAACCCGCAAAGAGGGGTTGCAGTAAACCCTGTGTGACCTTTTGGAAAGGCCGTCAGGTTGTAGCCGTGTGTGTTTATGTGCGCATATGTGCATATGTGTGCGTGTGTCATTAATATACGTGTGTGCATGTGTGTGGAGCAGCACAAGGGGCTCCCACTCTCCCCTGGCTGAAACCTATGCATTGACAATGAGCCAGGTTATTCCCAGTCCATTACAGGGTAAAACTACCATTAACAAAACAACATACTCTGCTCCTTAGATGTAAAAATAGCCCTTGTGAACCGCTGTGTGTGCTAATTAGCCAGGCATAGTGCTTTGATCAAACCTCTTTTGGCATCTCGGCCATCCCCTAATTGAATTGTGGTGCGCTTTCCTCATCAACAGACCGAGCGGTGGGACTCATCTCTCTGGGACAGAAGGCAACAGATAATGAGCCTGTATTGATCGAAACGCCTCTGTTCCCTCTTCCCTCGGCAGCCTAACTAGTCCAGACAGTAGGGCTGGATTGTTGTCAGAACCCCTATCAGCCCCAGAGAATGGCAGGAACGTTGGCAGGAAGCCCTCTGTCTAATGATTTGTTTATACTCCGAGACACAGGCAAGCCCGTTTTTTGTCTCAACGGGTTGGTTGTTTGAAGTGTTGACCTAAAGCTGACCTGGCATGGAAGTGTTTCGATTGGTCAGTTACCGGGACCGGTCCAGACATATTGTGAATGTCAGTGACTGGCTATGAGGAGGGACGTTGTTCTGAGTGGAGCTCATAGTTAATGCGGCACCATGGACAGTGTGTGATTGATGAAGCAGACCTCGTTGTTGGTCATGGTGGTTTTGAGGAAAAAGGGCAGACGGGGACACGCACACACACACACACACACACACACACCACACACACACACACACAATCACACTGAACAAGGGTAATGACTTCAGAACTGAACATTGACCCTGAAAATGTCTGGCCATAACTGCACTGGCAGCACTGACGGATACAACCTCACAGAGACACAGACACTATTTCATGCACGCCTCTTCAAACACAGACACAGCTGCTCATTCGGACCTGTGAGTTATACTGTAGGTTAGTAGCTCTAGTGTTGGGTAAAGATTACATCCTTTGTATGATGGGAAGAAGTGCAGCTTTGTCATTTTTGACAAGAGGAGAGAAATGAAGGAAAGAGCTGGAAGGCGTTTTCTTTGATCACAAGCAATGAGAAGAAAAAAAGTGTTCATGTTGTCACAGTGAATGGCTTCGTTTGTATCCATATAGTTCTATGTAGTTCTTTTAGTGAAGTGATCCATAGTACAGAGGCAGCAGACATCCGCAGGTTTTACCTCATCCTCACCCTTAAAAACTAAATCAGACTACCCGTAAGTGCTATGTGAGTGTGTATGTGTAATATCTTGCATCACACTGCCCACTTTTCCTCTACTCTTTTGATGACATAGCTGGAGAATATACCATCTTTGTAGTAAAGGCTTCAGAGGAGAAGACCGAGTTCAACCAAAGTGCTTTCAAGAAAGTTTTAGCGGAGAAGCAGAGCACCTCCTCCTGAAGAGTGTTATCTCTAAAAGGCATGACATTATCCCCTGGCAGGCATCACGTCATCTCCCACCAATTACAAAAGATTTAGGCAGTTTTATTCCCTCTGCCTTTATTAGCTAATTTGCTTTATGGAAGCACTAACATTCAAATTTCCTGTTGAATATTCTATAGGTCTAATGTTACACGGCTAAGCTAACCTGGGCTCGTAGAACAAAGGAACACAGCTACTAAAGGCTAACCTAGCTCTTAACATTAAATATATTGTCTCCTCTCCCTGCATGTTTGCATTTAACATGAGAATGAGACCTGAGCAGGCCTGGATGAGTGTATGCGACCTCCGCTCCTGGCGGGCTTTCCAGCGTCCTCCGTCGGCACCTGCTCTCCGTAATGCAGGTTTTAAAAGTTGTATTTACAAAAAGTTGTGTTGTGGGGAAAACAAAACAGTCTTTCAAATAGGGTCTTTCTTTCAGCGTGTAGTTGGCAGCTCTCATGTGTCTTGCCGCTTGAAGCCTCCATCTTCTCCATTTTTATTTTTTTTCTCCCTGAATGAATCCCTCAGTGAATCGGTCCCACATACCTGCGGTACTGGGTTAAATTGAAATTGTTTATTTAAGAGGATAACCCCTTGAGATGAAGCAGATAAATCAGTATCCACATGTCATGTGTCAGTCTGACCCTGGCCATCAGCTAACCACGCCCACTTCTCTAAAGACACTAGACTGATATCATCAACAGTAGAGATGCTGGATGTCTATCAACGTACTGTCTCTCTCACCTCACCAATCTACACAGACACACATACACAAGGTCTTGGCCCATAGCTTTGATATTAATGCATCACACAGCTGTAATTTAAGAATAATTACAGCAGCTGGGGCAAATTGCATGGCCATAAAACATTATATGCTATCAGGCCAGCAGGCTGAGAGTTACTGCTACTGTATAACCCTGCTCTGTCTTCCCAGGAGAAGTGATATATCAAAACCTGGTAACTAGTGAAATATGAAAGCTGTTCTTGGCAAGAGCAAGAAGATTTAAATTTGATCAGTTACAGATGCTGCAGACATCTGTTTAGGGTGTCTCTTTTGGTGGGTGTTTTGTTGAGCGTATGTGTGTAACTTCTTTAGCATGTCTGTGTGAGCGTGGAGTCTAGTGTGATCAATGATAATGAACTGTATTACCTTGGCACTGCCAGGTTGATGGAGGAGATAGGCCAGCGGGAATTGAGTGAATGGCCACAGCTCTTTTGTCTCTCTGTTTCTTTACCCTCGTCTTTGCCTCTCTGGGCCTGCTATTTGGTTCTCATTAGGCCTTTTCCAGACTGTGAAACACCTTTTTTTTCTTACTATTTTCTTTGGCTTGCACAGATGGCGGCAGAATAAGATAGCATCCTTATCTGAATTATCCGCGCAGATACAAAATGTGGTGTCTGTGTGTGTTAGACACAGCTTGCTGTACGGTGATGGGCTCCCCATAAACTAGGTGTATTCACCGAATGCCAACAGATGCCAGCAGCAATTTATTTGTTGGCTTCTTAGTTAATTTATTTTTGACTAGTAGATTTAAATGGAGCTGTACCAGTATGTGCTTATAAGACAGTTATCATTACAACATACGGGTTATACATACACACTGATGACTGAATATGTCAGATGTGGACTGAGGGTGGAGTTTGTAATCTACACCACTAAGCCTGAGGCGACTCATAGTCCATTATCTGGAACCCAGCGAGCATTGATCAACACTGTGAAGCCAAGTTTGAGCCTAAAGAAGCCTCATAAGCCTTCCTGGCAAAAACAATGCATGAACAATCAAAGCAACGAATGACATTTGTAAAAAAACAAAAAAAAAAAACATTTTCTTATCAGGTCTGTCACTTTTTCAAAAAGTCATGTTTTAACAAATTTGAACATGTAATTTTATTTGTTTGAATTAATTTGAGCAAAACCCATATATGTAGTGTAATGCACTGCACAACATAACCCCAAATACTTCTAAACACTGCTTCTTAGATGCTATGGTGTTGTGATTTTACGATCAGCACGGCTTTGCTCGCTAGTGGCCTCTTCCATTTTTTTTTATTAGCTTAATTTACTGATAGGTCAATAGGACATGCAGTAGGTCAAGCTGATAGTGAATTTTAAGAAATTCTCTGCTAGAGCACATGGAAACCTACTTCAATCAGTCTGTCACGCTTATAGACTGTGTTTAATTCAAACAGGTCATTACAGTTTAAATATTTCAAATATAATCGAATTTCGGATAACAATTACATTATTTTGTAGAATTTAGGGGTAAAACTGTTGGTTTGACATATACAACCTCCATCTTTACTAACATTACTAAGAGACGCTTGGCTAGCATCACCAAAGCCTACATTTCCTACAGTAAATGCAAGTAAATAAATCCACACTCTAGTCTAAGTGAGGACATGAAGATAAACAAAGCAATGAAATCCATGTTGAATAGATATGAGCCAACTTTTTTCCTAGAATGGAATATAACGAATAATAAGAATATATCTTCAGGTCCTCAAGGCGCCGTCTTGGCAGTGTGCATCATGTTGGCAAGCCTGCTAAAGTCTGCTGGCTTAAATGGTTCAGCAGCTTAGAATTTGGAAGGACACTTAGACAATTAGATTAATTCAATACAAGTTGCTGTTCAGACAGTTAGAATTACATGACCACTGATTAAAAAATGCAGTTCAGACAACAGGAAAAGCCAGTCAAACACTATGAAAAAGGACTCCCTGACTTTTAAGACTCAGATCTTTAGGTCAATACATAAAATCAACTAATTTTAAAAGAAAGTACATGTTTTAATTTCTGGGTCCGTTTCTAAAGGAGGGTTCATGTGGTGGCATATTTGTTTCCTTACTAGAGACATTGCAGAAGTGGGAGATGGAGGGCAGTATGTGACCGTGGGCAACAGAAGCTTCAGTAGTTTGTGTGATTTCAGAAATGAAGGTCTTAACCCTGTCTTACATTGTCTCTGGGCCCTTATTCTTTTCATTTTGGCAGGTCACGCAGGTTGACATAATTAAGTACAGTGTGTGAGTGCTGTGCTTGTGCTGTCAAATGGACCCCTGGTGTTCGGCGCTGATTGTGGTCTTGACCTAGACTGTGTTGATTGCTATGCCTGAGCAGCCCTCATCCACAGAAGAGCGGAGCCTGACAGGTCTTCCTTCGCCACAAGTAGCGGCCCCATCAAAAACAAGTTGATTAAACAACAGCCTACAGTGTTTAAGAGAAAGTGTTTATGTGTGTTGTAGGTCACGAAGGCAAGGTGACTGCATAATAAATTCAAATTCACAGCTCAGAATTTGGAGCTCCCTTCACTGAGTCATCGTCTCACCTGAGAGCCTAATGCAGCCTGGGTACTCAGAGATGAGAGGCATTGCTTGAATGTAAAATGAATGTTCATGCTCCGCCCCTAACGTGTATCCTTTGTTAAAACACAACAAGGCTTTGTCTTATCTCCCTTTCCCTTTATCTTTTACCCCCCCCCGCCCCCACAACATCTTCTTTCCCATTTTCTCCCCCTGCTGGGAAAATGTTTGAATTATTGATTACCAGCTGATTTATCAGCGGGGGCAGAGCCACTGGAGATTTAGGGGAGATGCAGATAGAAAGGTGGAGAGAAATAGAGAGGGAAAAGGGGGGGGGGGGATGGGTGGTGGCTCGACCTCTCACTCGGGGCCAATTATGTGCATGACCCTGCAGACCTGAGATCTCTATGTTTAGCTTTCCTTTTTCCCCCCTCTTTCGTTTTTAATCTCCATCTCCCTCCCTCCTTTCCTGTGCACTGTTACCACGGAAACCTTTATGTATACAATAAAATGTTGAAGAGCCCGCAGGAGATAAAAACAAACCTGTCAAACAGAGACATGGGAATGTATGATGCAAATCTGAGATAGTGTGCTGAGGAGAGAGATGAGTGCTATAAAGGACCTCTTGGTGGTGGTGGTGGGGGGGGCTGAATACAACACAAGGCGCCGTTCACATCCTGGTCTCAGGACAACTGTCACTCTAAAGATAGCTCTCCTTACATATCCTTTAACCTCACCACAAAAAACAACCCACCCAAAATGCAACATAGCAACCAGATCAGATACAGCTGAGTGGTTAACTTTATCTTTATAACTTTATCTAAAATGTGCTTATTTTATACTTTTGAATGACTTTGCTTGTTCAAATCAGACTAAAGCAGCCAGGTTTTATGCTAATTGAGAAGAGGTGGTGACTTTCTTGTTGTTTTCGACCTTCCCGAGAGTTGGGAGTCACTGCCCTTGCTGCGTGCATGTTGGTTAATAATAATATGTGTACTCGGAAAAACCATCTCGTCTTTGTCCCTGGTGGCCCTTTTTACAACTGTTCACCATTTTAATGTCTTCAATTTAACAGACCATTAATTATGTGGTTATAGTGAAAACCTTGGGCTGGCAAATGTGAGAGTGTGCGCATTTACCATCCATGCAGAGGCTTGTGTGAGTGTGCCTGTGTGTGTTCCACATCAACGACACTGCAATATTGAGCTATAATGGAGATAAAACTACAACTATTTGCAAGCCCATTTCTGTCTTTCCATTCCAACTGTTTCAGCACTGTCATTTGTTATAGTGTGGCATCGAATAAATTGCTTTGGGAGCACCACAGCTGGAATGACTATCTTGACAGATCACATTCAGTTGAATGGCTGCAAAGCATATTCATCTAACTCAAATACCCCCACTGTTTTTTTGGTATTTAGTCCTTGTTTTACAAGTGGTTGATGACTTCACGGATGTTTTTGCTCTAATTGTGTTGTGTGATTACACGGTCGGACAGCAGGGATGCACACAGCGTAACTTCCTCTACTGATGGATGAAAGATTAAGAGTGATGGTATTATGATGAAAAGAGCAACATTACTGACTCCATTATGGAAAGTAGAGCCGGAGGACACAAACTGCTGACAGCTGTTTGCCGTTCTTGACTGTGTAATCCTGATGAGAATTTCCTCTGTCGCAGCTAAATTGCCTACTTGTTAATTGGGGCGAAACCTAAACAGTTTTTGTTAGATCTGGGACATGGGAAGGCAGAAGGAGAGAGAAGATTGGCTGGTTTAAGCTGCTCTCATTTCGTCACTTTCCCTTCCATCCTGTCTATTGTTAGTTTGTTTGGGATTTATTCATAGCTGTATTCTTGTCCTGCTTTTCCTCCGTCATCTTCTCTGAGAAATCAAAGTATCTATGTGTGATGCAGTTTGCTGTTTCATCCCTAATTTTCCATATGACGCCCACACAACAAACAAGGACTTTGGAGCTACAAGAAAAGAAGACAAAACCTCACGAGTGACATTAATCCCTCAGGTTGAGGCTGAAATCATAACCGCCAGTGCTGCTGCATTCCTCTTCAAGTTGATGCAGCAAAATCTAAATTAGCCTCTAATAATCCAAACATTGCTGCCACCTTTGCAGATAATCTTAAAAGAAATGTTGGCTGACGGCGAAGTGGAGGAAGAGAGATAAAGGGCGGGAAGACAGACTGAGTGAGATAAGCGTTTTACAAGAGATACCAGCCATGTGAGGAAGGATGTTTGCTGTCACAGTGTACGAATTTGGGTCACATCTCAATGACCTTCATCAAGTCAGCTTGTTGATTTTTCTGCTAAAATCCTTAAAATGCTGTCTAGTCAGTTTTGTGCAGGCTGCTGTTATTGAGAGCGTCAATAACAGCATGAAATAAGTGAGCATGAAAGCAGTTTAGACTTGGGACAGGTTAAGAACTGTTATGTTTCTTCTAGCAAAAGATTAGCTACGACTAACATGGAAACAAGACTTAATGTTTCCTTTGTCGGAATTCATGGAATGCTCTATTACACAATGTAGTCATTATCCTCTGAGCTTCATCCTCTAATCAACACTGTTTATATGGGTAATAGGCGCTGACGAGTCATAATTACTTAATACATACGGACACATGTAAATATTTAATTGTATCAAGGGGATTATTTAAATTTCATATAATCTCTTATTTTAATTTAAAATGAAATGTATGTTATGACTGTGTACGGCTAGATGCCGTAATGTACTGAATAAAAATATAAAGCTGCTTTCTGCTGCACTGTCCCGATCCCTGATACTGTTTTTGTTTGCCTCGCAAGTATTTTGGCACTCATTAGACCTTTTTTTTCACAGCAGAAATTTTGACTTGTCGTAGGAGGAAAAGCACAGGTGTTACTAATAACATTACCGATGGCTCTGTTCTATTTAAGTGTCCCAGTAAACTGACAGTGAACCAACATGCACTTTACAAGGGCCCTGAAACCGAAGCGACTAAATATAATTTACACCTGTGTCTTTCTTCAGTGTCATGTCAAAATATATTTTTTTCTGTGTCTTTTTTTTAGCGATACAGTACAAGTAAAATCAACTTGTTTTCTTTCTCTTGCCGATTTAAAAATATGTAATCTTTACACATTGCAGTATAAAACTAATCCAGACAGCCAATGATGCATGTGCATAATTTCTCGTGAAATTGTGAAACCTAGTTTGTGAAGCACCCAGGCTTAGGCCCATGATGAAAGCAACCCTTAATGACAGTTTTTAAGTAATTTAAGCATTGAATTGTCTGTATTGTAGCTTTACTCTTATCTGAGGGAAATCACATGTAATGCACACCTAAAAGAGTGGAAGAACATTTTTGAAAGATAAGACAGTAAATGTAAAAAAGCAAGAGAGATGAGATGTGGGCTGAGGAAACCAGGTAACAGATGCAGAGACAGAAAGGAGGTGAAGAGTTTCTTAGAGTGGGATAACTTTAACCACTAACACGGCCAGCTGGGCCCAGACAGGGCAGCTCTCAATAGGTCTGACCATGGACTGTATACAGAGAAGGGAGAGCTTCATTCAACTGAAAGCTCAAATGAACTAAACTCAACAGTATTGAAGTAAACAGAAAATGATTGTGGACTAGTCCAGCCAAGAAGTTGAGTATAGCTTAATCTTAAAGTGAGCAACAGTAACATTACAACACAAAACTGAAAAGTTTAAAGTAGTTTGACAGTGCCCAGAGGGAGACTCAGTTCAAAGCACTGGCTTTCATCATGTTACTTTCAGTGGGACGGATTTGTGTGTTGTGTGTTCCCAATAGCATTGAGAGATTAGCATGTTATTAACACTAAGAGCGCTAGAAGTTTAACATATTGCATCTTAAATAAAGAGGTCTTTGAAACATAGGCTCTCAATGGCCACTTTGCAAAAAAAACAGAGCTGCAATGAGCACTTTACTCAGTGTCTGTTTAGCACCGCTACCTAAAACAAGCGGTACTTAGTGAAGTACAGAGACCAGCTGCTGTGTGTTTCACTGTGCAGACCATATTTCAAACAGTGAAGAAGAAAGTGGCTTATGAAGGCACCCTACCTCTTAATCCCTGTCTCAGCTCTACTAGACCAGGCACCACCAAAGGCTATCTATCTATCCAACCAACCCTTCATGCACCCAATGAAAGCCACACACATACACACACATACCCCCCATCACACATGCTGAGATTGGCACCATTAGTTACATAAGGACCAGGCAGGCACCAGAGCATAATGACTTTACCCAGGCGAGAGGTGAAAAATTGGATTGGAGAAGGTTTTTGAGAAGTACTTTACTGCCTGCTGAGAGTCACAGAGTAAAGACAAGCCAGGGCAAAGCATGCCACATTTAAAAAATACAACCCTGCCAGCCTCTGATTTATGGATTGTCTCTGTGTCTTTCACTTGATTTAGATTTAGAATAGAACAGTTATACTGACAGTAGTCTTGCATTGCGACTGTCTACTGCACACACACATTCTGGGATAGGAGAAAAAAACGCTGTGGGTTGTTTGCATTTCTTTAAACCAGTCACAATCGTCTTGGGCGGCGCTACGCTCCGGACGGTGGCTCTGCAAAATAGTATCTGGAAGAAACTTGTTTTGGTGGAACATTTCCACCTCACAAAGGAAAATTTCACATACAATATTAAATGAAGTTAACTGTTCACACAATACAGTAACATGAGTTATACTTACCAGTGTATCGCTGTGTGAACTTTGTCCACAGCAATCCTCTCCAATCGGTCCCAAAATGTCCCAGTTAGTTAGTAAATGATGTAAAACATTGAAACTAGTAGATAGATATAGAGAATATAATGATTTTCTAACCAGTTTGATATTAAATTAAAAAAAAAACAGAATTTGTATTTAATAGCATAAATCTTTATCCTATATATAATCCTCGATATTTGTTCCTGCAGTGATTATGATGTGCCACGTGATCAGAGCTGGCACGGAGTACGCTCTGATCCATTCAGGTCCACTCACGCATTAGACCAGAGAGCCGTGGCAGTAAAACAAGACCCTAAGTGACCTAATTAGAGTATAATTAAGAATAATTTGGACTCAGAGCCCAGGTCAGATCATGAGTTCTAAGAGCGAGTGAACCTGTGAAGACCTCCAATATTTCTATAGATTTTAACCAGTTCATCCAAAGGATGATTCTTTACTCTTCTGGTTTTCCTCTTTTGGTTTTATCTCAAGTCTGAAGAGGTACTGTTATCAAGTATTTCACTAGGAAAATGCCAAGAAGAAAGTAAAAAAAAAAAAAAAAAGTTTTGTGTAGCAAAGATATTTTTCTGATTTTCTATCCTGTTAACCATGTGCCGATCCCATCATACTTGTTTTGCATTCCCCTGGAGGGGATCTCAACAGCCAAATTTGGAACCAGTGATTTAAAGGGCTACGCTCATAGAAGTGGAGTTACTGCTTGGTAATTTCAATGTCAAAACTATACAAAGAGAAGACAGTAAAATGCAAGCCATGAATCAGAGGCTGGCTGTGTTTTATAATATGTCATGTTTTGCCCTTGCAGTCACTCCCAGTGACTCCCAGGAGGCAGTAAAGTACGTTTGCCAGTTGAAGTGCAAAACATGTTTGAAACAGAACTGGTAATTTGGATATTGAATGCAAATTGCCCCTCTGAATATTATTGTTTTATCAGGCTTGGCCTCATTGGCTAATGTGTGCTTGTATGTCATAGTAATACAATACACATTAGCGATTCCATTGAGATAAAAACAGGAGATAACGTGATGGTAGTTATTCTCTGAAATTCACCTCTCACATCTCCTCCTCAATGTCATCCTTCTGCCTGACGATGTGAGTCAGTTATATGCTTGAACACAGAGAGACTGACTCATGCAGCCTAAAGTCATACAGAATTGGCACACACACACACACACACACACACACACACACACACACACACACACACACACACACACACACACACACAGACTACCTCCTTTAAAGCCACATATCCTGATGACACATTCAGTAACATATTATCAGAGGACATTTCACAGAGGACATGCACAGATAGAGAAACACTGATTTGATTTATAGTATCTGGAGGCTAAGGTGGAGAGCTGTGAAAATGAGAGGGTCACCTGTTGTCTCCATCCTCTCGCTCTAGGGCAGCGTCATCAGGTCCTAACACCTCATCAGAATTGTGTATTGTACTACTGCATGTCCCTGACTTGTGACAACACAGGTGAGTTATTAATCATAAACAACTGTCATAATCACCCTGCCACATCTCTGCTTGAAATCCGAGTTGGAAGCTTAGGCAAAGCACTAAACTGTTTTTCATGCATTTCAGCCACTTATCTCGAGCACACATGCACATTTTAATTAGCTATCAACTGATGCAACTCAAACGTGTTTTCCCTCTCGGAAACGTTCACTCTGATCCTCTCATCACTCTTACGTGTGGCTTACTTCCCTCTCTTCTTCTTCATGGCATGTTAAGAAGGTGGCGATGACTGAAATGTTTTGGGACTTTGATGTTCTCTTGAGGAGAGGAGGGGTTATAGTGTAAGGCTGTGTCCACTTGTGTGTTCTTTATCCATAAATTTGTGTCTGCTCATTTATGCACACCTCTAGAAACTGTATACACAAGCTAACATCATCTAACAGCAGTAGTGTGTGTGTGTGTGTGTGTGGGGGGGGGTCTACGATCCTTGTTCGTAATCTGGTATCACGTGGCTGAAGGACGGGATATTTCATGGTTTAGAGGGATAAAAAAAAACTGCGAGAAGAGGATGGAGCAAACAAAGGATTGGCAGTAGTCGAGGTGAGAGAGGGGCTCGTTGCATCCTGCTGTCATACCCACCCCCTAATTGCTTAGTATTTATGGTGGGAGGGGTGGTATGTGTGGGCAACATGCTTCTCCACATATACACACCCAAAACCAAAATACACACTAAGAGATTCCGTCACCCTAGAGGGAGTCATTTGTGCTCGCAGGCGGTCGGTTGGAGGCTTTTACGGGTCGTTGTGTAGCCGGCTCACTATTCCTGGAAGAACGTTCTAGTATCTTTTGATCAAATTCTACCCCACTCTCCAGTAACCCGCTTCCTATGAATTGTGGGCTAATTGTGCCGTGTGTGTGTGTGTGTGTGTGTGTGTGTGTGTGTGTGTGTGTGTGTGTGTGTGTGTGTGTGTGTGTGTGTGTGTGTGTGTGTGTGTGTGTGTGTGTGTGTGTGTGTGTGTGTGTGTGTGTGTGTGTGTGTGTGTGTGGGCAGAGGCCTTTCTATTCTTGATTGATTGTTGTCATCTTGGTGGATTATTGAGTTAGCAGTGAATGTGATAGGCTTACTACAGCCTTTCGGAGGAGCAGGCGCACATACATACTGTACACACATGTATCCTCATGCCGATACAGTTCTTTAATTCAATGACTGGTGGAAATATTTCAGGGAAAGGATCTGTGGCCGTGTGTAATGAATAAACATCAAAGGATCTAAAGTATGTGTGTTGGATAGATGAAGGTTTAATGCTCATTAGCATGACTATTACCCTGGACTGGCTTAGTCAGCAGTCCATGTAAGAATACATGTGCGTTTGTGTGAATGTTAGAATATTAGTGAGCAGTGTAGTGTTCGACAAAAAGAGGGAAGGAGACAAAGATACTTAGTAACTTACAGTTACTGTAAATACTTAATATTAGGTGAAGAGGTGAATGTGTAAATCAGCTTCCCCACAAATTAAAATGCCTTTATTCTATAAGGCTTTTCATTATTGTAATGACAAAAATAAGATAAGACCCCAAAGCTATTTGCATTTATCCAGCCAAATAGAATAAAAGCTGTTTAACACATTTTGCAGAGCCGTTGGATCCCCACCAGGATTACCAGAGGACATTCTGAAAGCTTCAACACGAGGAGATATACTGCACCCTATCTTTTTTCTGATATTGTGTGGAGGGAGCTACAAATTTATGGACAGAGGTCAAATATACAGTATGTTGTGTAATACTTTTAGCTAACTAAGTTACAGAAATTGTCGTACACACCCCCGCCTATTCCGGCATTGGAAAGTTTTGAGGGGGCTTGGTTTCCGAAGCTATTTAACCATCGGATAAACAGTTCTAATTGAACAGAATGGCATCTTTAGGCTTCCTTTGTCAGTTAAGCAATTTGTTTCTTGCTCATCTTTTTTTTTTTCTCCTTTGCTCAAATGAATGTGGATACAAAATATAATTGAACTGTTGCAGCTTTAGGTCTTCAGGTGTCTTTATGTGTTGGAGTCACACAGGGTTGCTTACGTAATGATAATGTTCACCTGCTGTAATCAGCTAAAGATTTGCTCATTAATATCATTTATCAGGTGTAAAATTGCCTTTCTCACATATTTGGATCAGGACATTGGATTTGAATCTCATCAACAGTAGGCCCTATGTTGTATATCTTCATAAAATATTCTCTATTTGTCCAGACATGCGTCTAAAAATCCAAAGCTGAATAAAGACTTCACAAATGTCAATTCCTAAGGGTCAGTCCTCTAAGCTCCCCCAACATATTTAACTGCACCTCATCTTTGCTGATGTCCTCCTGCATGAGTTTTATTGAGCTCTCTAACCATGACCCAGAGCTGACCAGAAGATGTATGACTCTTTTGACTCTATCAATTTCCCTCAGCCCCTCTATCCAGGGGATAGAGGGAGGTTATTAGGAGGGAGGGAGCTCAGTCGTTCTACATTAACATATGTCGTTTGTGATTTTTCTCTGCATTTATCTGTTTTTGTGCCATGTTTTTTTTCATAATATTCTCTCCATCCATCTCAATTTAGTTTCCCAGCCATTCTTCATTCTCTTTTTTTTCTCCTCCTTCCTTTAGAGTGAAGGCTTTATCTTCGGAGCTATTCCTTGACTTTGGTATGATAATACTTGGTGCAGGTCGCAGTTCACTCACTGTGACCTCCGTCGCTTCACACCCTGTCTGTGGAGTTATTGCCCTCGCCCTCTGCGCGAAGGAGTGTTCATTTTTAATTATCACTCAGTATTTGATCATCTCCCTCCCCTGCCTGTCACAATGTCTCATCGGGTTGCTGGTAACATTTCCATTACATTAGGAAAAGCAGCCGTGTGTGTGTGTGTGTGTGTGTGTGTGTGTGTGTGTGTGTGTGTGTGTGTGTGTGTGTGTGTGTGTGTGTGTGTGTGTGTGTGTGTGTGTGTGTGTGTGTGTGTGTGTGTGTGTGTGTGTGTGTGTGTGTGTGTGTGTGTGTGTGTGTGTGTGTGTGTTCCTATCATTGCGGCAGAGACGAGATTTCCCCCTCCCTCATCCATCTTCAAGCGCTTGGCTGGAAATGACATGTCGACACACAGCGAAACACATCGTTGCTTGAGACACACAAGCACACACACACACAGGAAATGGAATTGGATTGGCGATAGAATTCTATCCCCCCCATACTTACCCTGAAATGGTATGCTAATTGAGTTGATGCAAATAGGGGCTCACGGTCTTAAAGCTTCAAAATGCTTGTTTATTTATTTTTTTGCTGTTGCACACACCAAGCGCTCAGGTAGAGGGGGAGGGAGACCAAAAAGAAAAGGACATCATGAATGAATCAATGTAAAGGCAATTGGCCTAAAACTGCTGTTGATGCAGTAATGGAGAAGGTGAACCTTTTTATTGGGGAAACTGTGGAATTTGTCTTTTCATTGTAGAGGGTTTAACTTTGCTTATGCATGTACATGTGAATGTGCATTGTTTGCAAAGCACATATTTCAATAAGCGCCTAAGCTCACTGCAGTGGTATTATTAAGGAAGGCCCTCGCCTCCCGTAAAGTTCCCAGAGCATTCTCATTCCTGGAGGCCATTGGCAGGAAGGTTGGAAATAGTGAGCGCCTCTTTAGCTCAGCAGGGGTTGAATCGATAAATCTGTCATTGTTTATCTTACAAAACTTCCAGTCTTCACCTCTGGCGCTCCCACAGTCGGAGGCTGAACACTCAAGCTGTTCATGTCTGCTTGCTTAATGTAGGATTGTTGGCCAATTGCTGTGAGGTAAATGGATATTGTCCTCAATAAACTATGAGCGGTTCATGGCCAAGTTGCCAGTGTATGTCTGTAGGCTGCCATTTCTTTCTAAGGCTGGTTCATGGACTGTTACTTTGGCAACCTCAGAAGTTCACTGTCGCAGCACGAGAGGCAGTTTGCTTCCCGGACATTGCCAACATGATAACATTTGTGTCTTTTTTTTTTTTTTTCTTCTTTTATCTCACCCTCTAGGTGTTGGCATTAGAAAGACAGGTCTTTGACTTCCTGGGTTACCAGTGGGCCCCAATCCTTGCCAACTTTTTCCACATCATCATGGTCATCCTCGGCCTTTTTGGCACCATCCAGTACCGGCCGCGCTACATTGTGGTGGTGAGTACATAACTGAGTAGAAGTTCACGTGAAACTCTGTACAGTCTGTCACCTAATCCTATTCCTCACGGTATTTTTTTAAGCAGTGTCACTTTACTTTGCATCAGTCCTCAGGCCTGTTCATTTGATTGGACATGTTGTCGCCTTTCCTCTATAATTGCAAAGTGTGCAACACCCTCAAATCACTCTAATCCCATGGTAATTAGGACTAATTAAAGGGGTGGATGTGTTGGAGGGGGGACTAAGGAGCTCATCAGATTTATACTCAGCATTGAGTTTCTGGACACAGAAGGTCATTCTTTGAAACACAGTGCAAAGCATGTGATGCCCGTTGTTTCACTCCTTTTGTTATAAAAACGCCACTATGAAGCTTCAAAAATGTGCTTTTATGCACTTCAGTTTTCATTTTATACCATAACGTTCATTGTAGGCATTAAAACCCTATTTTGAGCAGCATTAGTGGCAGCACAGATGGTGATGTTAATGACAGGAAAAGAGAGTAAATAAAGAGAGACCGGGGAGATGTAGACGGATAAATGAGAGCCACACAGGAAAGTATGAAAAAACAGAGGAAATAGGAATTCAAGGGACGACAGGAAGGAGGGAAAGTAGAGCTCATGTCAAGTGAAAAAATGGGAGAGAGCAAGCTAAGGGGTTTCGTGATTCAACATGTATGTGCTGCTCTTGCCCTCCGCTCTTCCTCTGACACCTCTGACATTTTAAACACACAGTGCACCGTGAGTCAGAGGATTTTACAACCTTCACAATGATGACTCTCTCTCTCTGTGTCTGTGAATACCACTCAGTGTCTGTCAACAGTTGGCTGTCTGACTGTACAATTTTATAAATGGTTGAAGTCGTGAACTTCATTCAGCTTGAGAAGTTAAAACATGTAATGCTCCCACAGGGTTCGAATAAACTTGCTGAACTCACTGGTGTGTGTGTGTGTGTGTGTGTGTGTGTGTGTGTGTGTGTGTGTGTGTGTGTGTGTGTGTGTGTGTGTGTGTTACTGACTTGACTTTGTTTAGGAGCTCATTCATTCAACCTGCTTTTTAATTCAGTATCGGTCACATCCTGCCCTGTTCAGTTCATCTAGTTTCCATGGAGCTAATATGTCTGTGTCTTTGCCCTCCAGTACACAGTATGGGTCGCTCTGTGGGTGGCCTGGAACGTCTTCATCATCTGTTACTACCTGGACGTAGGCGGCCTGTCCAAGGTGAGCCTTTTAAATTTCTGTCTGCTGTTTTCTCCAAATCTGTCAGCCAAGTCGGGTGGCTTTGTCTGTACTGTGATGAACGTTCCTTTCTTCCTGAGGTCACGGTTGCAGGCTGGGGGAGGAATTAACCCTGATTTGTATTCCTGTGTTCAAGAGTTGCGCCACCTACATTATAGTGTTTTTTCTTTTCTTTTTTTTAAGATAATTTTTTTGGGGCTTTTCCCTTTTATTTCAAAGTGGATAGATATGAAAGTGGGAGAGAGAGGGTATGACACGCAGCAAAGGGCAGCAGGTCGGATTCGAACCCTGCGCCGCTGCAGGACTCAGCCAACATTTTTTTTAGACTCATTGAGAACTTCGTCATACCTGACGTACATTTATATACCGTGGTCGCAGAAAATACTTCTGATTGGCTGGCAGGTATTCTGATAAAAAACTAAAGACGTATTTATCCTATCTGGGTAAACTAGCTGCCATTACTGGAGTGGGTAACTTCTACATCCACACAGGTTACCTTTTATCTTTCAATGGGAGCGACTGCAGTGCTGACAGTGATCGTCCCAAACATCTCTGCTTTCACTGTCAGTCACTTCGGCATCGCCACCACAGTAATGGCGGCAGTGCTAGAGAGCACAAAACATAAATCAGCCAGCAGATTAGTCTATAGCAGGACAGTTTTACCACTCCTAAATTATTAAACCCACCTGGAAAAAGCCTCACATCTGAGTTTGTTTTTTCTCCTGAAAATGATTCAGTTTTAATTCTGACTTTGTGCTAATGTTGTTGTTTTTTTACACCTAGTATAACAGCTCCAATAAGACTTTTTCTTTGTTGTGAAATATTAAAGCATTATTGAAATATTCCTGAGCTTTATAAGCACTGAACATATATTTTAGCTCTAATTAAGTATGATGCATATGATAAATCACTCCCTAAGCTTTAGGAATCTGTGCTATACACACCCTCAACTGCTCCACAGAGATGTATAATTTGGCCTTGAAGAATGTCTGTGTTCCTTTTGAATTGTGTGTGTGGTGTATCTCTGCTGTCAGCGGGACAGTCACCTCCCTGTTGAGTTTCAAGTGGAAGCTCACAGTTTAATAGGTCTGGATCTAATCTTTTAAATCTATGGGGCTGCCCTGTGGTTCCTGAGTGCAGATTAGATGCATATTTATCCAGACAAAGAGAAGTGTTTGGGTTTTCACCTCTCAACCTGTCAATGTATCCACCCTCCCTCCTCATGACATCTTGTCTTTTCCCGTTTTTCTGCTCCGCGCACTGCTCCTATGATATGTTTTAATTTATTATTCATATTTTGTAAGTTTCATATTTTACCTTTTTCATTTTAGTCTCCTCTCCTCTCCTCTCCTCCCTTCTCCTCTCCTCCCCTCTCCTAGCTATTGATGGGTGTTCTGCCCAATTGCCCGCCTGACCATTGAGAATAATGAATTAATGTAGGCAACGTTCATCTCACACCAGTTCAGACAGCCAAAATGAATTTCAGAAACACCTTCCCAAGCTCTGGCGACTTTGTCATTGTGTGATAGACCATGGCTCCATCAAGTGTGTCTGTCTCTGTCTCTGTCTCTGTCTCTGTGTGTGTGTGTGTGTGTGTGTGTGTGTGTGTGTGTGTGTGTGTGTGTGTGTGTGTGTGTGTGTGTGTGTGTGTGTGTGTGTGTGTGTGTGTGTGTGTGTGTGTGTGTGTTCTCCTGCATGCTTCCTGCTAGAATAATGAGGCTTGTAGGGGCCAGCTGCTTGGGGCTGAGGCTGGGCATTAACCCGACAGATGGAGCCAACCTGGGCTCCCAGCTCTGCATATGGTGGCCAGGAGGAGACGCTAATGCGCGCCACACATGCACTACCAACGCAACGCGCAGCTTTCTGAGGTCCCCAATATATTCTATCATAAAACCGAGTCAGCTAATTCTGTTCGGCTAGCCTTGACCGATGTTGACGGGACTGTTCTCGTGTGTGTGTGTGTGTGTGTGTGTGTGTGTGTGTGTGTGTGTGTGTGTGTGTGTGTGTGTGTGTGTGTGTGTGTGTGTGTGTGTGTGTGTGTGTGTGTGTGTGTGTGTGTGTGTGTGTGTGTGTGTGTGTGTGTGTGTGTGTGTGTGTGACAAGCCCCTCGAAAGGGAGGGGGCAGGTTGTCAGAGTCATATGCCACATGCTTCGTCACCTCCTATTGATCCCTTATCCCCTCCCCCATGGTGCAAGACAGACTGACAGACAGACCCCTGCTACTCTACACACACCTCTGTTTTAAACAGCCATTCAGCGCTTCTCTTTTTATTCATTCTCTCTCTCACTCTGCACACACTGACCACATACACAGAGACTTTGGACATGTCCGCACTAAGCTGTCTGAATTTGAAAAAGCCTTCTTTTACACTCCTTAACTGAGCTTTTCAAAAATGTTTTCCAATAAATAAATAAAATACCAAATATGTTAAGCTTTGATTCTAACAAATCTATTTTAAAATAATTGTCTCTTCTGTCTTTTAATATCAGCAAAGAATCATATACAAAACAGGAAGTCGCTTATCTAAATAGCAAACATATGTCTGGCAGGAATAGATTTTTATCTGTTCAGGGCTTAGCCAAGCTAGCTGTGTCGATCTGTCTGTCTGTCAGTCAGTCAGTCGGTCGATTCCACTCCAAATTTAAAATAATCTCAACAACTAGCATGGCTGTAGACTCTGTCTTGTTATAGCTTTTGTTACCCATAATTGTTTAAAGCTAAAACCAAATTGATCTGATTAGGTATAAGAAAGGATTCACAATCAATTTGATTTGGTAAAATGCTATCAAACTCCAGTGCTGCTCCAGTCTTAGTGTGGATTATTACAGGTGCCTACACTGCTTTGATTGCTGTGATCGTTCATATTGATTGTCAATATAGCTGATCACACAATACAGGTCATATCAATAACATGTATTTATGTTTATTTTGTTAGTGAGAAGGACAGCTCAGTGTAACAGATTCATCTGTTTTGCCTTGTGTCAACATGTAGCATTCATGAGCCGTGACCAAACTGCAGTTTTATAGTTTTATACAGAAACATATGTCTATGAGGACACCTAAATTGTGTTTTCAGTTATATTAACATACAATATAAATGCAGGTAAATAAACAATTTTGTTGTTGCTGACTTAGAGGGGATTTATTTTTACACACACACACACACACACAGCTCCCCAAAGTTATCCCACAAACATAAACTCTCTTCTCTGTATTTCAGAAACAATAAATCATGAGAAATAAGTATAAATAATAATAATTCTAATCATTTGATGTTTAGCTTTATAGAAAGCCTCATGTCTCTAGTGGTTCCAGTAATAGGATAGTCTCCAAATATGTATTGAATTTTGTTTGAGAAAATAGTTTGAGCAGTATCAGTAGACTAACCTTGAATCTATAATATGGGGGAATTGATTTGTGCTTTAGGGTGCATGGGAGCATAACAAAACGCTCCTGACAGTAAGTTCCCAAAAGACTGAATATCGACTTCTGACGTACTGCAGTTGCGAGTGCGGCTACAACTTGGATATATATGTTTTCTCTAGCTCACAGGCTCAATCAATGGCATCTGTCAAGTCATTAGACTTCACAATCCTACCTATTGACCTTCAGCTGCCATTGTTTTTGTGACTGTGTGAGAGAATGGCAGAATGACAAAGAAGGAAAATAGAGAGGGTGATGATGAGTAATTAACGTGAAGAAAGAGAGTGATAATATACAGTAGCATAATTTTTAATATTGTTCATGGCTCCCGTTGCGGTCATTTGTAGGGCTGGGTATCGTTCAAAAATGTTCTATACAGGTACCTATATATATATATAAATATATATATATATATATATATATATATATATATATATATATATATATATATATATATATATATATATATATATATATATGTGTGTATGTGTGTATGTACCAATACCGTGACTTTGATACCAATTTTATTTAAAAGAAATTAACAAAAAGAAACATTACAACAACATGCTTACGACATTACACATTACAGCACAACTCTTTTTATTTATTTTTCAGCTCCTACTACGTGAGCCCCGTCTCTTTATGTGTAACATAGAGTTTTTTCTTTGTGTCTCTATGACATGTAATGTTAGACAGCCAATCACAAGCCTTATTAGATCTTGGTAGAAGCATGCTGCATGCTTATTGGCTCACTGACGCTGATGAGATTTGCTCCTAAGGTATTGAAATTTGGCCTAAAAAGTGTTGAATTCGGTTCCCAGCCCTAGTCATTCACACTGACTGCACAGATCTGTTTTTGACAGTTGTTGATACCAGTGATACGAATGTGTACATGTGAGTGGGAGTGGGGGTTGATAGGAATCAGAGAGGTTTCCTGACAGCGCTTGGCTCTGTTAATAATGCATGTCTTGTCACTGAGGGCCAGAGCGGGGTTAGATTGCTGTATTGGGGTATTGATTGGTGTGAGCGTCTGTGCGTCTGTACATGTGGGCTCATACGGTTGTGTTCAAATTGTACATCACCAGGGTGTACAAGAGCTACATGTATCAAATGCTTGACCTAAAAGTTGTAGCACTGATGTGGTACAGTTTAAGAAGTTGTGAAACCTTTCTCTGAAAAGTCTGTTGGCTCAGACTGACTAAGGTTCACTTACTCGTAACCTGTGTCTCATATGCTTTAGACATGTCCTATGTGTTGTCATTCTTCAGTTAGAGCTATTAAAAGGTTGGTTCACCCGAATTATGAAAGAAAAAATCTTATATTCTCAACTACCTCTGGTGGTATCTTTAGATATTTCTGTTTTATTTGCCCTGGTTCTCAGTCTCTGAGAGTTCTTCCTTCATACACTGGAGGTGAATATAGTTTCATTTGTAGTGCTCACAGCGCTGAACAACTATTTTCAACAGCAACATCTCTTTCCTGAAACAATGTCCCTGTTTCTGTGGATAAACCACAAAACACACTGTCAACAGTTTGCAGAGGGATTATTTATTCACTACTAAGTAACTCCAGATAAAACTGTTGACTGTGACATCTGTGAATTATCCAAAGAAACAGACACATTGTTTCTGGAAAAAACATGTTGCAGTTTGGAATTAATTATAATTTTCCAACACTTTAAGCACCACAAACAGAATGCCATGCACCTCAATTTCATGATGTGACAGAAGGAGTCTTAAGGACGCTGGGAAAAGAAAATCAAAACCAAAACTATCTACATGGCTAGACAGCTCATAGTACATAAGAAAATGTGTTTTTAGCCATGCTGTTATCTAGGGACAGTAAATCGCTCTGTCCACCACAACTATTGATTGGATTTCCATGAAATTCTGTGCAGACATTCATGCTCCCAAGAGAAATAAAACCCTAATGACTTTAATCTCCTGATTTTTCCTCTAGCATCACCCTGAGGTTGAGTGAAATGTTTAAGTTAAACTATTGGATGGACTTTGACTTTCCCACTAGCCTCAGTAAAGGTTATACCTGCTTAGCATCAGTTAGCATTGTCTTTGAGAGCACGTTAGTATGCTGATGTTAGCATTTAGCTCAAAGCACTGCTGTGCCTAAGTACTGTACAGTCTTGCAGAGCTTCTGCATGGCTGTAGAGTCTTAATGCTGTTTGTAATTGGATGAAAAACCTTTGAGCAAAAGAGAACACCCATAATAAAAAATCACCCAGTGTCCGGAGATGAGCCCCCTGCCTTCTGTACAAGATCACCAGTGATCCAGCCTTGTTTTTCTCATAAAGAATGCATGTACATCGTAAGTAATGAATAGAGTCTAAGCAAAAAAGTTTTCTTTCCTCATATTTCAGGACAGTGACCTGCTGACATTTAACATCTCCGCCCATCACTCTTGGTGGAGCGAACACGGGCCGGGCTGTGTGAGGAGAGAGATGCCGGAGGCTCCAGGGGTCCGCACAACAGAGAGCCACTCCTACATCACTGTCATGGGCTGCCTCATGGATTACCAGTATATTGAGGTTGTGCACAGCGGCACACAGATTCTCGTTGCTGTAAGTACAAGATGGCAATATACATATGACTCTAGCACTGACATATTCACACGCAGGAACATGTCATGTCACAGGACCTTCTCATATTACCTAACACCAGCAGCGGCCTCACTCACCGTGAGATTCATGTACGTGAAAGGTGAACATGATAGAAAGGAAGGTGATATTTTTGTTTTCCCTTCAAGCACTTTTCTCAATAATCTTCCACAGCGGTCTGTTATTTTGTCTATCACAGCCTCCCTTCCTCTGCCCCAGTCACTGAATGAAAAATTGATCTGTTGTTTTGTCTGGCTGAGGCTCAGACCTGCCAGCTGCTAACAGGTTACTCAAACACTGGAAGGACTGTTATTGTCCTCTTTGCACTGTATGAATAGACCCGAAACACACATCCTGCCAGCATACACATTTGCACACACTTATGTATGACTGACTAAACCTAATATTGGATGGGGGCCAGGACCTTCTTAGTTGCCAGCACAGCAGGTACTTGGGTTCAGACATGCACATTGCACACATTTTCTCACAGTAACAGTCATTTACACACACTTTGACTCCATTGCAATGTACATAAACACATATACATATATACACCTCCACGCCAATTTTTCACACTCGCCGCTTAAATACGTGTGGAATGGACTTAATGGTGGCAGCGGGTGACCGGGAGAAGGAGAGAGCTTACACACAGCAGCTTCATCAGCTTTCATTCTTACCATTTTAATCTTGAATCTTACACCTGGGAGAGCACAGCGAATGCAGTTAACTACATGGTAGATTAGAAAACTAGCAGAGGGACCTAGTGTTGAGAAGCACTGGATTGTACCATTCATCCCATCACCCCCATGTGGGAAGGTAATAAAATGGCTGACCTCACTTTATAGCCCCAACTTTCTCACTGAACCTCGTAAGCCCCTGCACTATAGGCAGTGAATTGGTATGTTCCTCGCCTCATGTGGACTTTCTCCTCCATAGGAGCTGGCAACAGTTTTTTTGCCTGCATTTTTACATGGTATTGTCCAACCAAGCATACAACATCCTCTCCGTGGGAACAGCTCCCGAGAGGAGCAGGGAAATTGCTACTGAAATCCCAGTGTCACAAATGGCACCATTTTCCTTGTACCCTCGCTTCTTCTCAGGCTAAAAGTGGAGCAATGCTTAGGAAAATAGAGTCCTTTGAGATGTACCCTCTTGTTTTGTTTTGTCCTTTTTCCTCTCCGTTGGAACAAAGGGCCAGACAGAAATACTGTATAGTGTTGAAGGAGTAAATGAAAAGAATAGGAAGAAAGTGGGGTGTCCCTTTGTCTTTGCTATAGGGGTTTCAAGGTTGCCGTGAGAGGCCATTAAATATTTAGTTTGGGCTCCAAGGAGCATGTTTCATTAGGATGAAAAATGTGGATCCACTGGCCAATAATGGAGGAATCACTGTCATCTCTCTGCTCAGATTCATCATGAGCTAGAAGGAAGCCGTTCAGAAGTGAAGCTTTCGTAAAGTCAGCCCTGTGTTGTTGCTTATTGCTGCTACAGGCAACATTCAGTCAAAAAGTAACTTGGAGGCTTAAAGGATGAGCTTGAAGTGGAGTCAATCCAAACTGGGATAATATATTATTCATTGATTCATCACTGGGGGGATATGTTGCTTCATTTCTGCCATATATTCTTTGTTGCCTTCACTGAAGCCCAACTCCGGCATCCATCCTACAGTACATATTGTTATTAAATGACTTTGGTTTTCTTTTACTGTCGTAATAATGACTGATTTCCCTGTCGGTTTAGTCAGCAGAAAATCCACACTCCCACCTCTCTCGATCCTCCCACGATCCTTTCCTTTTCTGCTCCTGTGCGCTGCCTTTGCTCTTAAATAAAACAGTTGAGTCTGAGAAAACATCTCCGGTGAGATGAAGTGTAGTTAGGAAGAAAGGTATGAGTGAGAAAAAGAAGAAGAGAAATTGTGCAAGATGTGATGTTCAGTTTATATCTGTAGACATAACTCTTACACACTAAATGGAGTAGTGCGAGATGGCAAGGGGTTGTCAGAGCTGCTGAGCGTCTCGTAAAATACACACACACACACACACACACACACACACACACACACACACACACACACACACACACACACACACACACACACACACACACACACACACACAGATATCGTATTATTTAGCGTAGGTTATTGCCGCCACAGTCAATGCTTTCTTCTGTTGCCTCTATTCCCTGGGAACATGCATTGGGAGGATTGTGAGGAAGTTGATAATGGGTGGAACGGCAGCCTGCGTCATTCTCTTGCTCCATTGCTCATTTCCTCCTATTTCATCTATTTTTCTTCATGTCTTCCTGTCTCCTTTTCCTGCCCAGATCTCACACTGTTTGACCTTCATCTCAATCAAACTCCCAACAACTTCAATGACAAAAATGACAATGCTTCTCTCTCTCTCTGCATTGCTCACTCAACGTCACTTTGGCTCATGTCAATGTTAAAGTGCGTTAAAGAGTTAAGAGTTTTTTCAGGGTAGTGTGGGGGACGAATAAGGGCCCTTATTTAATTAGAGGGGCCCTCTCAGCAGACCTGGGCAGACCTTGTGATTACGGCTCGGGGATGGGCTTGCCGATAGGGTCCGGTGTGTGTTTTGTGGCTGTTCAGGTTCACTCAGCCCACCCCCTCACTCATCTAAAAGGTTAGGGCTCGCTTTGATAAGTCCATTAGTCCATGTTGTGTTTTCAAATTCTCCAACTATCACCACTGTGGGGAATATGTTTTTTTTTTTGTGAGTGTATGCTGCATGGGGAGCCAACTGGAGGGATCTTTGATGTGTTTCTATTTAAAGTGCAGTAATTCGTCCAGAATCAGGAAATGGCCATGCATTGTCTAGTATAATAATAGCATTAAGCACCTCAGCAATATGTTAGTGCTGACATATGCATTGTAACTGCTCTGCAAGTTTTACAGCATCTGCTTCAAAAGATTATAAAGATCCTAGGATTAAAAGACTGATGATGCAGTAGTGAGCAGTTATTAGGTCTGCTGGCTGCTGCCAAAACCAGGGAGAAGGGAAAGACCTAAAGACCAGAGGAGAGAATTAGTCTCCAGCGGGTTACTGAATATTGTGTCGGGCTACCCACAGTACATCGTAAAAACTTGACTGCCCGCCATTATACTTCAAAGGCTGTCTCCGCCAAGATCTTTAATTGTTAATCTGCTTTGCAGGGAAATGGATTTTCCTCAGAATAATTTTATTCTAATATTTGGTCTTTTTAAACTTCTGAGAGTAGGCAAGAAAAAGAGGGAAATGAACTTAAAAAGTGAAAAGCAAGCAACATTGAAGAAGTAAACCTCTCGTAGCATGTTTGCTTTTCTTTTTGCTTGTTGAGTGTGTACTTGTTTTATTTACCTGCCTGATTTGCCTTCTGTCCATTTGTTTCTTGGTCCAGAGAGCCCCATTTTTCCCTCTTCACAAAGTCAGACCTTATCTAAAATCTTCTGTATGGGGCTGCAAGTGACAAACAAGCTGTGTTTTCTTTCTCCATGCAGTTTTTATTTCTGCGTGGGTAGCCTCTTGTGTCTGTGTGTTGCTTTTTTGACATCACCATGCTGTTATTTGCAGTTATTTGACGCGGAAGATGCATATCAGCACTGCAGACACTTAAAGGAATATTTCACCGCTGGAAAGCTGAATATATCTTTAAATTGGGTCACTTATGTAGTAGAAATGTGAAAAAAAAATTGAAATTGGTGCCTTCTAGGCTGAGAAAAGCCAGAAAATGTGTTTTGGTCTTATATGGATGAAAAACACCAAATCCCAGAATGCACCTGCTTCGTTGCTTTGAGTCCACTCCCAAGCCACGCCTACCGCTTGACAGACCCGGACAGACCGACAGAGGCATTCAACTCAACTCAAGCGTGTTTTATTGTCATTTCAACCATATACACGGAACGTTTCATCGTGACTCAAGTGGTGTTACACATTTAACATATATAAAAACGACATTATATAAAAACAGGCTACTTTTAGTACACACACTTTATAGGCTCCGTAAAGTTCAGCTAACGCATACTAGCATTAGCGCTTGGTGGGCTGTAAACACCGAGCATAAACACAGCCGTGAATTAGTGTGTAATGTAGAATGGTCGGCATTTAACAGTCACAAACTCCACCAGCAGTTAGCAGTTAAATGGATACAAATCACCACATTTCTGCGCCACTCGGTGTTAACACAGCCCACAGCAGTTAGCAGTAGCTAGTTGGATTTTATTTCTACACCAGTCCACCTCCACGGGCCGGGCGAGAGCAGCCTGGTAGCTGGATAGTCCCGGTTCCGGTACACTGTTGTTCAGGCATGTTTCCACAACAACAAAAACACAGCAGTCACTGAACTCACGTTTGGAGTTTCGTTGAAGGAGGATGTAGTCCAGCTTGTTGTTTAATGAGCAGACACTTGCAAGCAGGATGGCTGAGACAGGTGGACAGCTAGCGTTAGCTTTCCACCTAGCCGATGAGGATGTCCCCTAGCCGGCTAGCGGCATTGAGCGACACACCGCTGGTCTCCGTGCAGGCGAAGCTCCGCGTAAGTGCGCGAGTATTCCGTCTGTAATAACGTTTACTCCATTTTCTCCGATCTGTACCAATGTTATCCCGGTGGTACACCACGTTCGGTAGTTTGAATGCAGATAATTGTTGTAAATGTTTTCTGCTGAAAACCGAGAGCCTGTTTAGCGAAGCTTCAAGATGGCTGACAGTCGTTTTCAGTCGAATACCTCCGGAACTCGGCAGTCCAACCCCTGTGGCGTGTTGAAAACATGCGGAGAAGTAGATCTTACTACTGGCTGTAGTCCTTGCCTCTGGCCCAAAAAATCTTCTGATGATGCAAAAATCGTCATTTTACGTCATCGGAAGATTTTTTCCAGGCCCCAAATGCAGAAATCTCTCGTCTCAGGGGGACATGAGGGAGGGAGGCACGGTCATTCAGAAATACTATCGGGTTTCTACTGATACAAAGCTGAATGCTAAATCGGTGAAGTATCCCTTTAACAACCCCATGTGGCCCTGTAAACTGCATAGGTGTGTGTGTGTGTGTGTGTGTGTGTGTGTGTGTGTGTGTGTGTGTGTGTGTGTGTGTGTGTGTGTGTGTGTGTGTGTGTGTGTGTGTGTGAAAAGGGGCTGGTAGAAAAGAACAGGTGGATGTGGTCTCTGCAGTCCCTATCTCATCATGTTTTGTCATTAAACATGCAGCTGCCCACACACAAACACACACATCTAATTTTCTCCAGAGAAGCCTGCGCCTTATTGTCAGGCAGAAAGTCCTGTGTAATTAACCCACAAGACATCTGCACCACCACTCTCTTCCTCTCTCTTTCTGCCCCTCCTCCTCTCTCCCATTTTACCTATGAATTCCTTTCATAATGGTGCACCAGGTAAATTTTCTCCTGACACTGAGCCACAATCAATAGTGTGTTAATTAGCTTGTAGATCGACTCGGATATCTGTCACTGCACACACGTGCGCAGGCCCGTACTCTTTTCCACAGGGCATCTCTAAATGTATATGAACTCAGAAAACAGACCGATATAGGGCTGAAACCAACAATTATTGTCATTATTGATTAATTTGTTAATTGTTTTTTCAACTCATCGCCAGTAAGATTTCTGAAAAAACTGAAAAAATAAATCTCCAGAGTCCAATTGCTTTTTTTGTCCAACCAACCAGGAAAAGTTTTAAGTTATAATGATATAAAACGGCAGTGGCATTTTTGACCATGATAGCTTTTTCGGTCCACTACTTTGGTCCAGACGGAAATATGTATAAGTGTAAAATGGATTGCCATGAAATTTTGTGCCACCACGAGGTTGATTTTGTGGTTTCAAGCGTTTCATCTAGCGCAATCATAAGGTCAAATTTGAATTTGTCCAACAAGCTAACTAAGATGGTAAACATGCATGGCTGTAGACTCGTAGCCTTGATGCTCGATAATTGACTTAGACGATCAGTCCATTACCAAAATTGTTGATACATTTTTTGAGCTATCAATGAATCAAGTTATCATTCAGGACTTCACAGATACATTTTTAAATGGAAAGATTGAAAAGGCCTATAGGATGTAGTTTTTTAGACCTTTGCAGTGAGCAGGACTCAGTAGTAGTAGTTGACGGTAACACTGATTTGTTGTAATTGTAACTGAGAAGACTTCAAGCTTCTAATCATGAAACAGATTCATGTCTGGTAGACTGATGTTTATGAGTGAGTGTGTGCGTGGTCAAAGGTGGTCATGTGTCTTTCTGTACTGGCACATTCACTATACACCTGACCTTCATTAGCCTATGCAAATACAAGTAACCCTCCATTCTAGCTCAGCAGCTGGCCTTCCTTTCACGCACAGACCCATGCATTTTTGAGCCTTGAACTTCTTTTGGCCCTCATTATCTGAGAAAGGAAAAACAGATAATGCTGAACTATCACAAATACCTCCTTTTAGTTTCCTCTGCAACATAGTAAATAGTAAATGAATGCCCACTGGAGGACAGCTTTGCTTTGGATGTTTATCCATATCTAGCGCTGAAATTTTCATGCACGGTTTTCTGCCTTCTTGCTTCCTTCTGTCAGTCGTCCAGATAACTGTTCAGTGCTCAAAAATCCTGCAGAGGAGACAGAGAGGAGGTTGCCACTTACTGTTAGAGCAACAATAAAACAAGGACACTGAGAGAGGTGTGGAGAGAGAAGATAACAGATTTGCAGATTGTAGAGTGACAGTGATGTGGATGGAGACCTGTATTCAAAAAGTGACTAACTTAAGCAAACAGTGCAGAGTGCAAGGAGAAAACACAAAACAATGATTGGCAGCTAAATGAGTTGGCTTTAGTTTGGCACGTCCTCACAGCCAGTCAGACATCGAGCCTCAGAGGACATGCGGGGGCTTTATGAGCTTAATTAATTTGACATCAATCTCTAAAATGATCCCTGAACTCCCGAAATGACAGTGGGAAGTCAAAGACGAAGAAGGGGGGGAGGGGGCGTGATTATTTAATATGCAGGGATATATAAGTGGAATTGTCACTTGTTATTTAGGACAGTGACCTATATTGGTTAAGGACAGTAATGCCTCCAGCAAAAAGCCGCACCGAGTGTTCACTTCACTTCTGATCTTATTACCTCGCTGTACATCACACTAACCGTAGCCGTAGAAAAGAAAACTAGAAGACAGACATGAGCAGATATATTATAGTCCATTCTCCATGCAGCGTGCAGACTTTCTTGCTGTCAGCAGTTATCAGTCGAGGAGTAAGAAACTGTGCTGATTTCACCTTACTGAGCAGTGACAGGCTCACTCCCATGTTTAGCATTCACTGATTAAAGGTATTTCTTGAAATTTCTGGTGTGTTGGGTTTGTCAACTCACAACTGTGTGTGCAGTGAGGCTTATAGTTTGCAAAATGGGATTTGAAACATTACAGTAGACATATCCCAGGAAATTCCCTTTCACTTTTGACTAGTTTCTCCTATCAAAACAAACCCCATGCTGTGACCCACGCACATAGTGTGTTGCCATATGACATGTTGCACATTTTGTCACGGCAAAATTTGAGATGGGTTCATCTTTTTTTTTTGACGATCCTATGTTTTTTGTCCCGGACTCCTCTTCATGTGCACTCCCGCTGCATCAACACAGTGGTCTCATTGAAATGAATGAGGGGGCTGTGTTTTTTTCAGTGTTTTTTTTTTTCCATTGGTCTGAACATGGCCTAATGCAGTGTTCGCCACCGCAACCGCCAATTGAATATCTTTTGGAATAATGGTGTTCGTCCATCCAGTAGACAGTTCCAGAGACTTGTATTACGACTATTGTTTCAAGTTGTGATGTTTTTGCTCCAATTGGGATTATTTAAGTAGTATTTGTTTTAGGATTAGCAACAGAGCACGAGAATCCACGTCTGCCCACCGCGCTGCCATAACCGGAAGTTCAGTTCCAGAGACTTGATTAGGCACATTGAAGCTGTTCTGGCAGCTCGTGGTAGCCAAACACCTTACTAATACACTAAGGCTATATCTACACTACTACGTTATCGTTTTAAAACATATATCTTTTGCTACATTTACGCCTTGCGTCCACATTACTCAGGCATTTCAGAGCCCCAGACGTTTGGAAACGCTGTTGACCTCGTTTTCGTTTGGAAACGTCAGGGTTATGTAGTAGTCTGAACGGGCAGAAACTGAGACCTTTGGAAACGTTGACGCAGACTCCCACGCTCGCTCCCTGATTGGGTGTTTATCAGTCACAACGTGTCCTTCCCTGATTCGTCACGCCACTATCGTGTGACCCTTTTTCCGGAAGAAAACGAATAACATCAGCCTTGGCTTCTGGTGGTTGATTCAACAGGGATAATGAATTACAGCCCTTTCTGACTTTGTTTGTCGATGCTAGAAGCTGTTGTTGTGCAGGGAAATTCAGAATTTTATAATGCTACTGCCGACATGTGCAAATGATTATTTGATTGATTTGCGACAATTCAAACGTCCAATGGGGATTCTTTTTAGTTTTAGTTTTTTAACGAGTTTAAAATGAAGACGTAGTAGTGTGGATATAGTCTTAATGTTTAAGATTGCAAATGTTTAAGATTTATTTTGATTAGGACAATGCACATTAATCAACATTTCTGTAAATGTGTCAGTGTTACCCAGTCGGCTAATTTTCAACTGTAGTCCTAGCATGCATGTTGGTTTTTCTTTTAATTTGTCACCCATCTGTAGGCTACACAAACACTCTGCACTTCTCTCAGTCTCAAGCCTCCTCTGCTGTGACATATTGGATTTGCTTTGTTTGACTCAATCCCAGACCACATCAGAGATCAGAGCCCTTTATGAAAATTAAACAAATGTGCACTCATGCATAGATATTAACTCATACGAGCACACACTTGGCGCAACACTTTTACAGGACAAACACACAGACATAATGCAGTCTGAAACATGGTGTGCCCTCTGCTGTTAACGCCATCTTGTGTTTGACACTGGCTTTATACATATGCTAATTCACCTCCATTTCACCGCCACTGTAATGGATGGGGTGAGACCAGCAATTAGATACTAGAGAGTGAGAGAGAAGCAGAGAAAAGAGTTGTGTATCTTATCCACCCCATACAGAGACGGACCTATTCCCCTTTTTACTAGACACTACGCCTGCGTTTCATTCATCAATAAAACATTTAATCTACATCTGGATGAGCTTCAATAAAGGCCAAATATATTGTTCACATGAAAAACAGGAACAAAACCCAAATGGTAGAGATGAAAGACCTGCAAACTACACGCCATCTTTGTTTCTCTTGTAATTACACAGGCCAAGTTAAGTTATAGGTTGAATGAATGTTATATAAATAGCCACCACCAGACAGTCGGTCCCCCCTTGGGTTTTGTGTTTGTGTACCCAGTGTGCGAAGAGGGCAGCATGCCCAACGCTGTTTTAATTGGCATGGCAGAGTGCCAAACGATGGATGGAAGGCTGGGTGGAGAGAGACTGTCTCTGAGTGTCTGCCTGTCTTGGTGTCTGTTTCTGAGTCGATGACAGCCATCTGCCAGTTCCACAGGCTATTCTCAGCACTGTTTGCCCGCACGTACATTGGCATACAGTCACTTTGTGCGCTCGTTTTGTTGTTTTCTGGTGTTTGTGCATATCAGCTAATATTGTATGTACACTCTAGAAGCCCTGTCAACTAGCATTGCCAACACTGATATTACAGTAAAGCAGAGTGGAGCTTTGAACACCACACTGATATAGATATAGATATATATATCTATCTATCTATCTATCTATCTATCTATCTATCTATCTATCTATCTATCTATCTATCTATATATATATATATATATAAGTAGGGGGGTAGATATTAGGGAAGGGGCCTTGGCCTCCCCACGTCAGACCCTGGCTGGATTTGGTGTTGCGGCTGGTGTGATCCCATCGCAAGATGGTCTCTAGTTTTCATTTTTAATTAATATGTTGATTCTTTTTTTGATGATACAGACTAAACCTAACTAAAAATTTGTCTCTAAAACATCTGAAAATAGTGAAAGAAATTTCCAGAACCCAAGGTGATGTCTTCATGTTGCTCGTTTTATCTGACTAACAGTCCAAAACCTAAACATATTCACTTCACAATGTTATAAAACAGAGAAAAGCAGATCTTCACATTTAAAATACTGGAACTGTAAAGCTGTAAATTGTTTGACGTTTTTTACTCGATAGCCAGCCTTGATATGGTTGAAACAAGTACTTGATTATTACATTAAATTGCAGTTAATCAAATCAATCAAATAATAATCAATGAATCCGTTCAGCTCAAGTGTTGTTCTTTGCACAGTGTCCTGAGGACACACAGCCACCATCTCTTAAAATTGAGGCTGCATCCCCACAAAACATCGCTCTTTTCCAGATGTTCTGTATTATCATTTTGTCAATCAAAGCAAACACACAGCTGTTTATTAACTGCACACTGCCAGTTCTGCGGAGACTAACCTCTCTTGTTTGCTTGTGTGTTCACAGCTCCTGGGCTTCGTGTACGCCTGTTATGTTGTCAGCGCTATCACTGAGGAGGAGGACAGCTGTGAGTCACTTAACCTCACCCTTACACACACACACACACGCACACACACACACACACACACACACACACACACACACACACACACACACACACACACACACACACACACACACACACACACAACATCCTTCTTGAAACAGTTCATTGCAACAGTAAATGAATCACTCTCAGACCCTCTCACACAGATGAAATGGAAAACACCCGAGTTGAGGAGAACAGGGCTACATTTTTCTTCATCTCCCTCTCTTCCTATTCCACCCCACACTATCACCGCTTCAGCTCTCCCCTGTCTCCATCCCCTCTCCTCCCCCACGGCAGCTGGGCCCTCTCTCTCTCTCTGTCTCCCTCCCTCCAGAACCGAAGGAGCCATGTGTTTCCTCTCCACACCTCCTTTAGCCCATTCTTTCCTTTCTCTTTCACGTGTCCACTCCTCGCCTCAACTCTCCTCCTTGTCGGTCTGTGTGGTCCTCACTGTTGTTGTGAACCTCCTTTAATGTACTCTGGCTTTCACTTTTCTCACTTTCTTCTCTCCATGTGCCCCCTTGTTTGTCGCTCCAGCTGTCTGTTGCCTGGCTAGGGTGGGTGTTTTTGCACCTCCCCCACTCTCTTGTGCACAAACACACGCACACCTTCCCTCCTCGTGCCTGTCTCTCTCGCAGCTAGTCAAATATGTGCATCCTTCCTCTAAAGTGGCTCAGTATATCAGTGCTCTAGCTCCCGGCTGTGTCGGCGTATGTTGGTCTGCATTAAAACTTAAACATGGAGTCAAATGAGGATGAGAGTTGACATTCATTCTTATCCTATTCTTATCCTCCGAGTGAGAAAAGGGTGTGGGAAAAAGACGACGGGGATCGTGAAATGAGTCATCAGAGAAGAAGGAGAAACCAGAGACGGACACATGTGACAAATGACCCAGCTGCTGTGACCTCATAGGCAGCAGGTCAGAGGTCCTGCTGGAGGTTAGCCAATCAGAGGGTAGGAAACATTTGATCTAAGGTTTAGTGGCAGTCGTAAATATCTGATTAGCACCGCAGTAAATCTCCAGGACGCATAGCGTTGTCCACATGCATGAGAATCTGCCTTTACATATTTTCCCTTGTAAATTTCAGTCAGTGCTTTGAAACCACATAGTTGAATGTATTAACTCTCTGTGAGGATTAGCTAAGATTAAATGGAGTTTCTCAGGCACATATTCATACATACTGTACGTGCTTGTTAGGCTCCAGATACTTCATAATTAGTATTCTGTCTGTAATCATGTCCTTTTGTGAGACACCCAAACTCTGATTTGATTTGAAGCTTAATACACAAAGCACTACATGCACGAATTGCATCTTAAACAGTAGACTTGTAATTTGGGGGACTTGTGATGTGGTTTCCGTGTGTGTTCCTGTAGACGAGTGGTATAGACGTCCAAGCAGTTCTTTGGTGGTCACATACCAGAGATTCACTGGCTGTGAGTGGTTAACATCACCACCCCCAGCTCTGGGCAGTAGAACTTAATCACCGGTTACCCCTAAGTAATCCCTGGAGGGCAATACTATTTCAGCAGGAGTTGAGACAACTATAATACAAAATAAAGACTTTCCCTTTTGTTTTCTGTGACATTTCAGCTTGGTTCATCCCCTGTATGGACTGTTAGCACAGATTTGGTTTGTTTAAACTCAAAGCGCACAGTCATCTACATGTTAAAAATAACAACCGAGCAATTAGGAAAGGTTGCTTAAAGAAGCCTTGGGTGAAAACAGAACATGGTGGGATTTTATTCAATTATCTGGCGCTTCTTCTCTGATCCAGGCTGTGCTGGAGTAGAACGCTGCTACATCGCTTCCAACTGCTAGCTCTTTGTTATTGTAATCAACCCTTTGCCTACACACACACACACACACACACACACACACACACACACACACACAAATTTGTTCCTGCAGACACAGGTGCACAGACACACACTCGTAGCAACACAGAAACCAGCTAAGGCACTCTGCCGCTTTCATTTCCCCCCCTCTTATTTGATGTGTAGATTAAAGCAAGTTTCAGCATTGAGCTCCCTGGCTGCCTCAGCACCTCTCCTCTTACTCAGAACTTGTCCTTCTCTTTACTTCCCCCTTATTTGTTTTATTCCTGTTTCACTTTCTTCGCAGTTGAAACAATCAGGTTTGAGAATCCCATTTTAGTGTGTTTTAGAAATCTTTGCGGTCTCCCTAGCCTCTCTGTCTCTTTTCCCATCTCTGGCTTTCGAGCTTTAATAAGGTGTGCTTGTAAAAAGTTAGAGGTCTCTGGTCCCTTGTTTTATCAGCCTCATTAAGCCGAAGAGGGGAAAAGGAACAAACAAGACAAGATGAGCTTTTCAAGAATAAGGAGATAAGACAGGAATTCCTCTCACGCCGAGCACTCTCTCACTCTCCAGGGAGATGGGTGAGTTAGATTTAAGTGCTCAGGCTTGCGTACAGAATAGCGAAATGAAACACACCCGTGCACACACACACACGCTCGCGCACACACACACACACACACACACACACACACACACACACACACACACACACACACACACACACACACACACACACACACACGCGCGCGCAAGAAGCCAAGAAAGCACAATGGGCAGAATAACAAGCATCATATACCATCAGCTCAGGGTTTGACATGGCTTTCATGCTTTATTACTCTGTGTGTGTGTGTGTGTGTTGTGTGCGTGTGCGTGCGTGTGTTCTCCCATTCGATGCCTCTTCATCTCTCCCTCTGTCACTTTATAAGTGCATATACACTCACACGTACCTATACACCACTTGTATTTGTGTGTTTAGCTGAATGTGTGTGACTAAGTGTTGCCGTGTCGGTGTTTGTGTGTAATTGTGTGTGTGAATTTGTTACAGAGTTATCGGTGGTGAGCAGACACCGACAGAATGAGTGGTGGGGAAAATCCTCTTTGTAAAGTAGGTCATGGAGTTAGAAGCCTAGCGCTGGGATAAGCTCGCTTTAGCATGTCTGCTAATTATGCTGCCGCCCTCTGTGCTGAGTCACATCCCCAGAAAATCCTCCATAGCAGACAGAGACACTGGAGGGGTGGATGGATGTGTAGGTGGCAGCATATCCTCAGGTTGTAAAAAGAGTGAAAAGGTAAAAAAAAAGTCTCACCCTGTTTTTATGCTATCACTTCAAAATGTTATTCTAAAGTGATGTCAAACCTAAAGAACATTCAAAGATTGTGAATACATCTTTTTTTTAACACATTTACACACACGTAGGTAAAAGCACAGGTATACATAGCAGAATGAATGATGGATGAATTCCATTTGGGGCTTCAGTTTCAGGGTTCTGGTATTGTGCATGTTGACTCACTGTCCCACTGTCATGACTTACTGGGACACTTGAATGGAATTATGAAATATCAGCTGTAAAAAAAAAAAAAAAAGCCCTGTATTCGTTTGTATGCCTCTGCGCGAGTGACAGCCATGGCCAGAGGCATTAGGTCGGCTACACAACGGCTGCGTGGCATAATTTTATTTCAGCCGTTTTTATTTCGGCTCCCATGTTAACAGGTTAGAGCTTGCACACTGCCTGCGTGACACGCACGTCTCAGACGCGCCGAAAACACGACACGCAAGCGTGTTGGAAGCGTTTCCAGGAAAAATTGAATACGAAAAGATGTTTATATGTCATTTTGACACAAATACATTTAATAAATGACATTTTGATGTTTGAAAGTCTCTAGGTTTTGACATAAATGCAGATATAAATGTAATTTAAAAATATAATAATTAATAATTATCGATATTGTACCTGTCAATACAGAACGAAATATTCTGTAGCCTTTTTTGCCGTCAATACTGCTAACGTTGTCTTTGCTGTATTCAAATCAGTATATATTTATGTTTAACATGGTATTTAATTTTATCAGTGGGAAACATACATGTGTACAGACAAGGCTAGCAGCAGCAGCGCCGCATCAGACACGTTTCTGGTGTGCAAAGACATAGAAATCACCACGCAGCCGCCACGCAACTGACACAGAAACCCCACGCTCACGCCACGCAGCCAGTGTGCAGCCGGCCTTGTGTTTTTCATCCGTCCCATTTTCGTGAACGCGATATCTCAGGAACGCCTGGAGGGAATTTCTTCAAATTTAGCACAAACATCCACTTGGACTCAATGATCAACTGATTAGATTTTGGGGGTCAAAGGTCAAGTTCACTGTGATCCATAACTCAAGAATGAATATGCTAATCATGACAACATAATGTGTTCAGTTTTCCTTGTTGTGTTACAGTATTGGCACTTAGGCCTACTTTGTGTTACAGTATATTTGATATATGTCTTGTTTTCACCATGTCCAAGTGCTTTCCTCCTTTTTGTTGCCCATTTATAGTTTTTAGAGCTACTGTATGTTCAGTTATACACAGACACAGATAGAAACACCTTTTAAACATTATATCTTTATTTTATAAATTAAGTTGTATGGATGATGGACATTATGACTGGGTCAGTGCATGCTTGAAGATACATTTTTTGAATAGAGTGAAAGTGTGCTGGACATTGTGACAAATCCAAAATTAGGGAGTTGCAGCAAACAAGACACAAATAATGAGGGTTTAACAGACAGTGATTGTGCACAAAAACTAAACACAGTGGCAGCATTCTTTACTGTTTTTGTCACATTAAGGTTCTCACCTGAGTTTCATTTCAATTTAAACATAATCCAGAAGCTCTCCTGGTCTATCTTTGCCTGGAACCGTTCTCTGCATGGATGATTAACTTTAAATACACTCTTAATCAAACATACCTGAAGTTTTCATAGGTAAAATAACAAAGCATGAAACGGCTAAACCAGTCTTGTGGTTGTGGTAGCAATGATGGCTGTGTAATGGTGTGTGAGGACAGAGATGCAGTACTGCAGAATGGAGCCAACTATGAGGAGTGTGTGTGAGAGAGAGAGAGAGAGAGAGAGAGAGAGAGAGAGAGAGAGAGAGAGAAAAAAAAAAAAAAAAAAAAAAAAAAAAAAAAAAAAAAAAAAACCTGTGTCTTGTAACTCACCTCTTCCAGCGTTACAGACAAGCTCTAAAGTCTCGAACTATCTGTCTGCCCTTTATCTCTCTGTCTTTGTCTCGCCTTCTTTTTCTCTCTTGGTCCTGCTCACCAACACTCTTTTATTCTCACCAACCCTGTTTTTCCTTCCGGGTAATTTTCCCTTTATGCCTGTGCTTCATTTCACAGTCAGTCACGCACGCACGCACGCACACAGTGAGAGATGCAGCAGTAGTGTGATTGACTGTTAGTTTCTCGCTTGGTTCAGTATAGGTCCTCTGATTTCAACCTGTTTCCACTTGAACTGAGACACAAATGTCTTACATTACTTCCTGCTTGTTTAGGGGCACCGGATAGATGCCTTAACTATTGACCTACATACCTTTCATTTCTTGCTGGTGAAAATCAGCTTGCTCCCTCTGCCTGGAAGAAACTGAGCTCACTTGTTTCAGTATTACAGGGTCACATGCACCGATTGGGTGCCAATGATCTGTTTCCAAGTCCACTCCCCACACTGGAGAGGACAGTTTCACGTTAAAAGTTTAAAATCATGTGGCCAGGTTGGCTCAGTTGGTAGAGCAGGCGCACATATATGGAGGTTTACTCCTCGACGCAGCAGCCGCTGGTTCGACTCCAACCTGCGGCCCTTTGCTTGCATGTCATTCTCCCTCTCTCTCCCCTTTCATGTCTTCATCTGTCCTGTGAAAATGCCCAAAAAAAAAATGCCCAAAAAATAATCTTGAAAAAAAGAAGAATTTTAAAATCAGTATTTAAATCTTTGCCATCCACACGGAAATGCCAAAACATTATAATGCAGCTTTCCACCATTCCATCGAAGCAGCTTTTAAAAGGCATTTTCAAAGTGTTGCTGTTTACAGAGAAAGCATAAAGATTGCTTCAGCAAGTCTCAAACATCACCTAAAGGTGGAGCACATTACAGTGAGATATCACCTAACATATGGTGGTGTTTTCAAAATGCCTGTTAATAAACATCCACAGATTTTTAGACCTTCGAAGGTCAGTGAACTGCATAGAAGATCCACATCAAGGTATAATTAATGAGAAAAAGGTTCAACAGCAATTAATGGTCTGAAATATACTACAGAGTATGTAGGAGGGATAGAGCACAGGGTTATAGATGATGCTTTTAATAAGGTGCAACGACTAATGTTTTGACATATAGGCGGTCTTCATTAGAGTAAGAGCATGTGGTGGCACCTGGTGAGGCTCAGATTCTGAGCTTTAAGATGGTGGGATACGCAGTGATCTCCCATGCTAATTATGAAATTGTTAAACTTCAAGGTACCCTGTCATGAACAGAACATTTGACCTGTTTGTTGTGCAAGATGAAAAGTCCTGAGTCATTAGAATCCATGCTCTGGAGACCTTTAATATCTATGCCGAATTTCACAGCCATCCATCCGATAGTTGTCATGATACTTACTCTGAACCAAAGTGTTGGACTGACAGTCTGTCAATCCAACACTTTGGTCGGTTGGGCTTGTGTGTCTAAAAATGGCAACCATCATTATCATCTAACCGTATTCCTCAGCACAGCTTATCATGGCAGGGAATGGGTCCCCACCTGCTTATAATGAGAAAATCAGTGGTACAGAAAAGAGCAGGGAAAGCGGGTCTTTGTGTGTGTGTGTGTGTGTGTGTGTGTGTGTGTGTGGGGGCGTTGTTTGTCTGTGTGGGTGGGGTGTGTGTATCTGGTGTGCAGATGAAACGGAGAAACCCAGGAAACCAGGCCAGGGTCAAAGGAAAGGGACAGCCCTCATTGCACCCTGTGGCTCTCTGCACTCATCCTGCCTACCTATCAGTATTCAGCAGACCACCCCTGCCTCATCTTATCAGGATGGAACTGATTTGGCCTTACAGTAGTTTCCATGGCTGGCCTGTGTCTATTTTCCCCCTCACAGCTGTTGTTTCCCAGAAAGTAACCGATCAGCCCTTTTTTTGTTTTGTTTTTTGGTTATCCTCTTGAACTAGGATCCGCTGTTTGTTCGGTTTCTTTTTCCACTGAGTCAGGTTCAATCTCAGTTTTTTTTACTTTTCCTCCCCTCATGGTGTTCCTAGCTCCTGGACATGCTGGCCTCTTTCACATGCGCTCCTCCAGCCTAATCTCTTTGGCCCCCTGTCAGTCAGGCCGACAAGCGTGAAGCACCACCATCCTCCCCCTTCTCTCTTCTCTCCCCCTTTCAGCCTTTGTGTCCCCTCTACAGCCGCAAGCCTTTCCCTTCATCTCAAAAATATCTCTCTGCGTCTGTGCAAAAAATACACAGCACTTTGGTTACCAGCATGTCCCTCTTTCTTTCTCAAGCGACATAACACTGGTTTGCTCATCTGCACACCGCCTCGAGTCTGAACTCTTTAGTGAGAAAATAAACAGAAAGGGTTGAGCATTCGGTCGGTGGCTGAAGGTCACCTCTGTTTCTGAGCGATAAAAAGGCTTGGGCTATTTTGACAGCTGGCCAGCTTTCACCTGTTTTCAAGCTTCGACTATATAGCCCCAGGCAGACACACAGATTTAAAAAAGTTGAAGCAGATATGTTGTTTTATGTGTTTTTGGATGGACTTTGATTTATTAAAACTAAAAATAGACTTGTACTGTTCTTTACAAGCTGCCTACCGTCCCTGCATTACATCTGTTCCCACTGTGTCTTTAGTTTCCATTTCATTTCTCATTCAGCTCTGTGTTTTTATCTTTGGTTTTGATCATGCATGTCTTTTCATTTACTTTACGGGGTCTTATTTTGTTATTGTCTGTCTTTTAATTTACTCCATAATTTATGTGTTTAATCCTTTGTTTTCAGTTGATTTTATTGGTGGATTTGACCCATTCCCACTCTACCATGTCAATGAGAAACCATCTCATCTCCTCTTAAAGCCCATGTACCTGTAAGTATGAATGTGTCATGGTACCATATGTGTATATGCATGTAAATATTCACATTATCCATTGTGGGCCCATACAATGTGGGTTGTACCTATTTGTTGCCTGCATGTTATCGTTTACTCGTCAAGGTTACAGTACATCCCCTGATTTTTCCCCAAAATGTTCATCAATCAGAACAAGTCTCAACTCAAGGCTCCCCTACTCTATTGTTCCAGAGCTTTTTTTTATTATTATTAGGGGATTCAAAGGGTTACAAAATAATACTGACTAGTAGTGATTGTGCAGACGGTTGCTTGCTCAGTATCTGGAGCTTTGAGTCATGTCTGGGGAGTAAACGTCTTTCTGAAACATGCTACATCCGGTCAGAGGGCTGTAGGGAACATGAAGGCCTTTCATGACACTGTTGTGTGTATGTGTGTGGTACACGTGTCACCAGGCCACAGGCAGTTACTGATAGAAGAACACGGAGAAAAACACACAAAAGTCTGTCTAAAATTGGATTAATCAATTAGGTTAGAACTTAATAACAATAAGTCTGGGAAGTCATGTAATAATTCTCTGCCAACATGAAATTAATATTTTATTAGCTTCTTGACGGCTTAATCAGCTCTGTCTCTAATGGGAAGGAGGAAGTTTTTGTCTCCCCCAATCTACTGGGAGTTATCCAGGAGGAATTTGTGTGTGTGTGTGTGTGTGTGTGTGTGTGTGTGTGTGTGTGTGTGTGTGTGTGTGTGTGTGTGTGTGTGTGTGTGTGTGTGTGTGTGTGTGTGTGTGTGTGTGTGTGTGTGTGTGTGTGTGTGTGTGTGTGTGTGTGTTGCCCAAAAACTGCTAATTCTCTTCCCTTTCTTTCCATGTTTCTGTAGGTCTACGTAAATAAGAGAGCGTCCAGCGGGGAGGTGGCACAGCAAATTCCCACGGAGACAAAATGGCTGTTGTGACACAAACATCCAGTTCAATGGGGCACGCCAGACATTCCTCCCCTTCTCGATTTCAGTACTTTAAACATGTCATTTACTGGTGTACTGCCCAGAAAAGCCAACACTCCGTTAGGGTCCATTGTTTTCCAGGGAGGGATGACGGGTTCTGGGAAAAGGGGGGATTACAGTGCAACAAAGCCTCATATTGTGTGTTTAGGGAAGTATCAGTCATTTTCTTTGTATTGAGTTCTCTGCTGAGGTCCTGTGACCTGCCCATTCTTGTTTAATACTCCCCAAGACTGTATAGAATACAGTATATAAATACATTGTGTATGTAATCAGGGACTGCCCAGCATTCCCAGTCTGTGGTACTGTGTCTTAGAGGACTCAGTGATTTAGCATGTTATTGCTGGTTTGGCTCAAATCTTGGCCGGAGGGCTGAATTACAGTGGAGCCCATGGAATGAGCTATTGTGTGCTCATTGCCTGTTTACTTTAGGCCAGGATCTGTGTGCATAAATACACAAGCAAACCAGGAAGAGGCAGGGGAGTTGAGAGGTAGAGGGAGGGGATGAAACAAAAGCACCAAACCTACAGGGGCATCTGTCAAAAATAGAAAATGTAAATAATGAAACAAGAGGGGGGGGGAGAATTTTAGATTTAGAGTTTGTAATGCGAACTATCAAGAATGGAAAAGAGCGTTGAGCGTAAGAGGTGTTAAAAAACAAGGAACGGCAAGTCTTACTTTTATTTCTGGAGTCTTTATTGTTATCACTATTTTCACCAACAGCCAAGTAAGTATTTCTGAAGTGTCAGATGTTAGAAGACTGGCTGAAAGCTTTGTTTACCCATCAGTTCTTCTCCTGTAACTACTGACACGTCGGGCTGCTGACATGGGTGATCATTACACACGCTCAAGTGAAGGTTACACAGCATATTTTTAACTTCAAGAAAACAATAGAATGTTTCCCTATTCACATTGCATACAACAGCAATGAGTTGTATGGCTATGGTCTTCAGTGTAGAAGTAGCGGCCTGTACCAGAGTGAAGCACAGCATTGTCTCCTGTCACTTCACCAGTGTAGATTCTCAATGGTGATTGTCTCAGTTGTGATTGTTTTATAGCATGTTTTTTACAGGGTTTGTATTGTAATTATGTGTATAACATAAAGAAATTACAAAATAGGAAAACTGATGTCTTCTGGCTGTATATGAGCTGGTTAAACAGCAACTGAAAGCTTTTGCTGAGTCGTTTCTTACTCAGATTTATTTTTTATCTGACCGAGCAACATCACACATTTTTATTTAGGCAAATACACACACGTGGGTCATGTCTCCTATACTGATTGCTAGCACCTAATGTTAAAAAGTACTAAAGTCAGAGCCCCTGTTGCCTTACTGGTTGTGTGAATCACTACTGCTCTCTGGTGTTTAAAGTGTTCATGTACAAGTTGCAAGGCTACTGAGTTTCTGCTACAGGGTCCATAAATCATGTTTGTCTTAAATCTATTTTTTGCAGTAAATCTTAAAATATTATGTTTTAGCTTGGTAATTGTCATGTAGGAGGAGTAGGCGCTTTGCCCTGCTTGTTTCAGTGTTACACTTGGTCAGTGTTTGATTTACACTGTGGCTTTCAGGGGAGCCCTATTTTCGGGGGGTTGGAGAGCTACTGTACACATGCAAAAATACACTATCAATACATTTCCATTCATTCAGAGAATATTTAGCCTGGGACAACAAAGAAAAAATAGTGCAATGTTTGTTTTTTATCCACCAAGCAACAATAAAAATGCCTACGCACAGTGGACAGGCAATGGTTTGTTAAACAGACCAAAGTTGCATCCCATGACAATTATGAACATGTCCACAGCCTCAAATGTTGGTCTTACGGAAAACATATTCCAAAGAAAAAAGTCAATTCCCAACACACACTTTTCACCTCTGCATGATTTATTTAAGAAAAGTCAACCTTTCAGCAACATAACTTTTCCTGTTATTTATTTCAGGAACCCTAAGATATAGGGCAGGGGGGAGCTCATGTCATTTTCAGGGGAGCCAAGCTCCCTGTAGCTCCGCCTTATTTCAAACCCTGCACTCCGTCCTTTTCTTTATAATTTAGGTCAAGATCAGTTTTTGCCCACTACATTTCAATCCAACACATTTTCAGTATACTATTTGTCTGACTACTATGTTTCTTGTGCTAAGTTTGAAACTGTCTGCTTAGCTATTTTTGGGGAATCAAAAGAGTTGTGAACAAAGGAGTTCATTCTGTTGTTTTCAGTCATTTTGTCAGCGCCTAAGAATATCCTGCTGCGTGTCAGATTCCTTTGTGATATTAGATGTTCTTCACTGCCATATAGACAGTCCACAAATTGTTATGATTCTGATAAATCATATGACCACTTCTGCCGGCTAATTTTGATTTGATTGGTCACCTCTTTATTTCCAAGATACAATAATTTGTCTTTATGATTTAAAGTTTACACACCCCTGGAATGGCTAACTGGTGTGTGGGTTAGTAAAAACACAAAGCACCTCATATTGTAACATAATCAGTATTGGTAGTAAATGCTACTATGTAAAAACTAGTCTTCCTCTCAGTGCAATACAGCCTCTTCCTAAACCCCCAGTTACTGGAATTAGTTGAAACCTGTTACTAGTGTGAGTATATGTGCTAGTCTCCATTGAAAAAGATTCCACGTGTTTGTAGATAATTCTTTTTCTTTGTATAGAAAGTGTAAAAGGTCTTTTTTTTTTTTTTATCTCTCTTCTATTTTGTGTCCTGTGTTGCCTCAACCCCTTGTGACCTGATTGTGTAAACCTATTTATCCAGAAATGTGCTTTGTGTTCATGTAAATAGGTGTTTGTTAATAAAAGAACATGCTCTTGTAATGATATTGTGTGTCATTCAGTAGGTGTGTTGTGTGTGTGTGTAAAAATTGTTAAGTGCACTCTGACGGCAAATAATAATGAGCATACACATATTTTGAACAGCTTAAAATGTTTATTATAGAAAAATGATCTCAACCAACCAGCAATCATCTTTATTTAGTATCAGTACAAGGTAAAATGAGTACAGGGGAAAACTCAAGGCCACTCATGCAACACTTGTATAACAGTGGATCCTCACTACAGCCTTAGGACATGAATGCACGAACACTGCCCCTAATAACAGCTCTGCAGATGGGGCAGTGACGCAGGCTGGCAGCGCAATCACCACACACCACCAAATGGCCACAGGGGATGAAGACGATGGACACCAGTTTGTCCATGCACACCTTACAGGTCCTTTCCTCCTGCAGCTGCCTCAGCAGCTCCTCTGGGCTGGGGTCCTTCACTGTTGGAGAAACCACAAACAGAAAATTTAGATGAGGAAACTCGCACTATGTAGGAGCGAAGTGTCGTGTCTATCGGATAGAGCAATCGTATGTCAGCAACTATTGATTATGAAAAGTGTTACAAGCACAAATGTTTTCCTACAAATCATATAGGTGTTGCCCTCTGACCTTTCTCTCTGATGGGTGTTTGTGTCCTCACATTTCCAGCACTGGAGCCCTGCCTCGTCTCTGGCTCTGAAGGACACAAACATGAATAGAGACAGAATGAGAAGGAGTTAAACATATTACAAACTTATGACATCCATTGTAACATTAAAATGTGGGTTATTGCTAATTTTGCTCACATTATTGCTCATATTAAATGGTCAACAAAATGAATTGGCAAATTGTATTTGAATAGATTACTGTGAAAAATGACAGTGGTTTAGCATGCTAATCATTGATACCTTTAGTTGACTTTTACCAGTGGTGGAAAAAGTATTCAGATCCTTTACTTGAGTAAAAGTACCAATACATCAATGTAAAAAAAATACTCTATTACAAGCTATAGTGCACAGTTTCTGTCACCCCATGAGGAATTCTAAGTAATGACAAAACTGTAGACACGTCCACATGATACAAGCCTTCCGTGATCGCGCACGCGCTCCCACCCCTCCTCCACGCAGTTGCTAGTAGCCAATGAGGACACGGAGGATTAAAAAAACATGATGGACTCTTCAGAAAAGGTTATTATCTTCACTCGAGCTTCTGCGCTGGAAATTCACCGGACGACACAATCTTCTGAACATAGCCATACTGAGAAATACAGAGAGAGTTGTGTGGAGCTGATAGTCTTAATTAGCCTTGTAGCAACTCATTTGGCAATGGCTTGAATGTAACGGACGTTCATTAATACCAAAAAGTTACGCACTAAAGCTTTAAGTAAAAGTACAAAAGCATCATTAGCAAAATGCACTTAAATTATCAAAAGTAAAAGTAATGTGAACTGCTCACAACTCAAAAGGTTGGAAACCACTGGCTTAATCTTTAACAATGTATTGTATTTTAGAAGCGTATATGTGTTTTATGTATAAAAATAAATAATAATCTGAAACGTAACTATAACTGATCAATGTAGTTGAGTAAAAAAAAAGTACAATATTTTCCATTGAATTTTAGTGGAGTAGAAGTATAAAGTAGCATAAAATGGAAATACTCAAGTATGGTACTTATTAAATGTACTTGTTGCTTTCCACCACTGGCTGTTACCTCTGCTCTGTGGCCCCCTCTGTCTGTCCTCCTGCTCCGCCTGGAGTACGTCAGTGACCAGGTCAGACACAGAAGTGTAGTGCTGACCTGTCAAAAGGTACTTGGTCTGAACCAGACTCTCCACCAGGCTGGCTTCAAATCCCATCTGCAGCACAGTCTGCACGACCGGAGAAAGCATGGCCGAGGAAGCTCCCAGACCTCCGACCATATCTAGGAGATGAGAGGGGGGAAGAGGTGAGGAAGACAAGACCAGTGACCATATGGTCACAAAGATACACAATTATAATTATTGGCATTAAAGCAGGCGACTATCTTGTTATTCAGGTCTACATGGTGGGAGTAAAGAGTCTTTCTTGGTACCTGTACATAACCATCATTCCCTGCCTTGTTTCAGTTTTGTATGACTTACCATTTCTGGATCCGATATCTCTGCCTGTGGGGGTCTGTGATCCACCCTAGAAAAAGTAATAACGTTTTGAATTTACAATGACAGTCATGACTGATTTAAATGCAGCAATGACAAACTGTTATTTATCAGTGTGTGATTATAATGTCTGCTGTATACCAAACAGACTTTATTCTGAGCAGATAAGAGGGATAAAGGCTCTCACCACAGTGTCACCCAGATGGAAATGAGCATCTTGTATGTTGCTGATGTACTCCTGCCCTCTCGCCTGGATTAAAAACTCACATCTGACAAATATAAAGATGCTGTTTTATAACCTGCTAAAGCATAAATGCAGCACACAGAACAACAACAAAATATATATTTAGAAAACCATTTTCATTTGCCAGTGCATAGGCAAATTATGTATTCAACTGATGTCTATATCTGTCTTGTGACAAGTCCGGCTGTTACCGTGGAAACCACTTGGCATGTTCCTGCCAGGGGTCGTCTCCTGGCTCCCAGTTCCTCAGCCCTCCATCACAGTGGAAGCATTTGACATTGTCACCATGACCTGTCAGGATGAACAGGACTACTGTGAGAAGAGTCTAATGACTCTACAGCTTGACAACTGAACACAGACCATGTCTTTATGGATCAGTCCGATGCACAAACTAAAACCTGTACAAATTACAATAAAGGTGAATCAACCCTTCTCTGACACAGTCTCAACAAAATGAACACTAGTAGCTTAAAAAAAGTGTGAACCATTGTAGGGTCACTTTATTTGATTGCATTATTTTGTGTTGGTTTTCACTCTGTGTACTGCCTGAAGCTGTGGAAGCCCTACTTCTTTAGCAGCCCCAGCTTTGTCCAGGTTGTTCTGTCCACAACATCATGACTCAGCAGGACAATTGTACCATGAACTCTCTCACAAAGAGAGGTCGCTCTAGCAGGGACTGGGTCAGTGCTGAATATTTTTACTGAAATCTACTCACAGGCACTCACTAAATATTAAGACATTAAAGAAGGAGCATATACATGTTTTTAGGCTTTATAGTAAGACAATTAGTACCTGTGTAGAAAAATCCTGCTCTGACAAGAACATCTGGCTGGACTGAGGCCTCGGTGGGCCAGTTGTGGAAAGTGGTGAGCCGGGAATCCTCAGCCTCCATCTCTGGGTAGACCGCTTGTCCAGCTGTCCCCTGCTCATCCATAGTCATCCTCTGGAGTTGACTCAACAGCTGGCCGTCCACAGAGTCGGAGGATCCGACTTGGAGTGGAATATTTCCCACAGCTCGACCAAGTATGAAACTGCAAGTGGGAAAATGCCTCTTGTGCTCGGTGGCCGGGCTGTCCCCGTGTACCCAACATCTTAAAATCCCTCCACAGCAGAAACATTGGACTTTATCCCCGGGGCCTAGAAAAAAGAAACCCGCCTTGGCCAGGTCTCCAGATGTGACAGGTGCATCTGCTGGCCAGTTCTGAAAAGTTCGAAGTCTCTCCACTTCTCTTCGCATCTCAGGCTGCTCAAGGATGCGCAGCATAGTACTCCTGTCATCCGTCATTCTGTGGCATGTAGGTTTTCCTTTCTCTTCTTGTCCTGTGCCAGTCATCCCTTTTACGGTCCATAGTGGAGCGCACACTGAAGGTGAGTGCAGCACACCAGCTGAAATAATATGATCAGCTGTGGGGGCCTGCACAGCGGCCTACAGGAGACTGCTTTCCAGAAAAGCCACCAAATGCCAGAATGTATGCTCATTGATCCTTGAATGAATGAAAGCCTGAACATGCCATGTTGCTCCGCCTCTTAGGGGGAAACATGTAAAGCATTTCAGAGAATACTATGGCCTAACAACTAATATGAGTAGAAAGGGATATTACAACGTTATTAAAAAATACCATTAAGCATAATGAGGGCACTTTAAAGCTTACAACTGAATAACAGAAACATATAACTTAAACCTATAAGTCTACATGAATAAAGGGATTTCAACAAATGCCCAAAGACTTCATCTCATATTAGAAAGAAAACTTGACCTTTCAAAGTATTACAAGCACAAAAGTGGACCTTTATCCTGTTTATCCTATTTGATCTTTCTCTCTATTGGGTGTTTGTTTCCCCAAGGGCCTACTTAATGTATCCTCCCTTTGCTCTTGAGTTTGAAGATTAAAAGTGAGGATGAAGGAGTTAAATAGTTCAACACAAACTAATAAGCTGTGTAGTCATACTTGTTCCTTGGGGCAATAGGCTACAATACTCAAAGTTCAGGGTGCACTGTTTTATTCTTGTTTGTGGGATTTGTTGTTGTGGCCATAGCTTTTTGAAGACTTAAATCATAACATGTATATCAATATTGTTTTGAATACTTTGTTGGCCACATATTTTAGGATGTTACATTTGAAATAGCCAGCCATGAGTTAAAACATAAGCTACACAAGACGGGAAATGAACTGCTTTGTATACCGTCAGTAAAATGAATAGCTACTGTATAAACAGTAGGGTATAGGTTTGACTTTTGACAGAATTTAGGGGGCTGTGGGTGCATCATTGCTGCCTCCTGGTGGTAAAGGGAGTATTGACTACTGTAATATATTGCTGAAATATATTGCAGGCCAGAACTAACCAGGTCATAACTTTCTAGTCATGCTGAAATTGCCATGACATCAGAGTTATTCTGCCATTATAAGTTTCAACCTGCTATGTAGCCTACTACATGCATGGTACTGAGAAACTCCCATCCTTGCCCCACACAGACACATTTCCAATACAAATCCTATAAAAAGTAGCCTACGTTTCTATTCCATAATGCCATAATGCCACTGCCTATTAGCCTGGTTGACAACAGACCCTTCTCAGTTGTAACTGAGAGTGGGTCTGGGGAAGGTTCATTCACAGCCCATTTCCAAAAGGGCGTCACCAACGGACGCCTCTCAAATGCCTCTGGGCGCAATTGGATAGACCTAAAACCAATCAGAGCGATGAAGGAGATGACGCTTAAACGTCGCTGCGCTATTGTCATCGTGTTAAGCCCGCCTCAACGGTTGTGATTGGTGCCTCGATTTGGAAAAATTGGAAATGGGCTTGAATGGGCTCTTGGACAGACGGACTTGCAGAGCAAATCTCAAATTTGCAGGAAGTTCGTCTGCCTATGGCAGTGTTTCTCAACGGGGGCGGTACCGCCCCCGCCCCCCAGGGGGCGTTCAGAAGATGATGGGGGGCGTTGGAAGCAATATTTTGGAAAGGGGGGCGTTGAGGTGCCCTTGGGGGGCGTTTGTTTGTGACGCTAGTTTAAACCAAAGATTCACAATAACAACACATGTTTACACTTAAACTACTAAAGAATAAGTAGTCTGCAACATTAAAAGCTGCCAGTTTACAGCACTGCGACAAGAGCACGAGAATCCTAACTTCTCTGTGCTTCTGTCAGCTTTGTTTGGCGCAGCTCCGTGCTGCCTTCATGGAAACGGGACGTCAGAGCATCGTCTTAAATGAGCTCTGTAGCTACTACATGACGCTGCGTTCAGATAAAAAAAAGCAATCGCCGCGACGTCCTGTTGTTTTCTGTAACCCCCCCCCCCCAATGTAGCACAAGTAGACTTTATATTTAACCGTAACACTTTTTCGTCAGATGGTTTATTAAACAACGTTTCCTACTGTACCTGAAGGCAGCTTAATTTCACGGAGAAAGAGAGAAAGAAAAGAGACACCTCCACAAAACATAGCGTGATGTGGGGGGGGGGGGCGTTTTCTCCAAACGTTTTTTTCTGCTATTTACTCGCAAGACAGGCGATAGCAAACATAGCTAGACTCTTCTAAGTATTAAAAAACGTCTCTCACTAACTTTCGAAGGTTGTAAACTTATTTCCATTCGGCAGTAGCTAGGTGTCGTTCTTCAAGTCGTTTGTCATCACCAAAATACTTGTGTGTGTGTGTGTGTGTGTGTGTGTGTGTGTGTGTGTGTGTGTGCTTGTTTTCCGTTGGAACAGTTCGATTTTAGATTTGAATGAAAAATAGATTTGAATGTTAAATTGCTAGCTGTTTCTGATTGGCTACTGTTAGTGTTTGTAATAATAATAATAATAATAATACATTTTATTTAAAGCTCATTTCATGACACCCAAGGTCACTTCACAAACAAAAAAGGACATTCAAATTATAGTCATCTTCTAAAGGTGCTGAGGTTCACACCATGCAGCAGGCCTTTTGATAATACCTATTTATAGTTTGAATGTTACATATCTAGTTGTTCTGATTGGCTGCTGTTATTTAATTTGAATGTCAAATGGTTGCATTTGTTTTTAAAAACCTGTAAATATATATAATTTCTATTCACATGGCTTTTTGATACCTGGGAAACTAATACATGTGTTGTTTGTCATTCAATGATTTGATTTTTTGATTATTTTTGATAACAATAGTAACAACAATAATAGGCCTATATTGGGGCGTAATCATTAATATTCGGGGCATTTAGCCTACATAATATTTGATGGGGGGCGTTAGGGACCTGGATAATGGATAGGGGGGCGCTGGCACAAAAAAGGTTGAGAACCACTGGCCTATGGGGTCACCTGCCAAAAAGAGCTGAATGCTGGAATGTGACCACAAGGAATTTGACTGATGTAGACTTTAAACTTTGCAATGATCAAGGTAACTGTGGCCCTTTTCTACCTTGTGTCATTTTTACATTCCAGTACCTCACATGCACACTGCACTGTGCTAAACTGTATCAGATCTTCAGGCCCAGCAGACAATCCACACACTGTCTGCTGATAGCCTCCCTGGTTGTTTCCCTTGAGGGAGTTACAAGGGGGTCCCCAGCAAACAGGGGAATAATTATTTTCACTATAATTCCTGTAAGAGCCATGTTGTATTATTTACAGTTTTGCATTTTAATCCCATTGCAAAAGTAAATTGTTTTATGACATTTAAAATGTAATGTATTAGAATTCAGGTAATAGTTGTACAATGTGTGTTTTGACCCTTTTTTATCATATCCCTGGAATAAACCGTTTTTCATTCTCTGAGAGCCTCGTCATCACTGGATAGCCGTGCATGTTAAAGTTGGACATGGTGGTCTACAGAACTCTTACATCCTGCAAGAAGTGGCGAAGTATGTTTTTAACAAGCTGCCACTACCATTCCAACCATAAGTAACACAATGACAGAATTTTGGTCACGGGTGTCATACACTTTCTGTTATAAAACATCTTAAAAGCTAAATTCTTATCAGATGGGGACCCTTGGGACGAAATCTTATGAATTGGGTTCGTTTAGGGGACCAACATGAAGTTTGCAATGGGAACCACTGGTTTACACACAGAGATTGCAGAAAATAGCACAATGTCAGTAATGTAAGTAAAGAGTACACTTTTTAACTTGAGTATCCATGTTTATGAGTTGGGTGTTCATTCGTTTTTCGCTATCTTTGTATTCTATTCTAAATCTCAGAAATAATACTCACTTTGTTCAACGGAAGATGCTTCAAACTTTTGCCACCCCGCGGTGAATGACGTGAACTGCAGCGGCAGCTCAAAGCCCGGATGGAGCAGCCATTGGGGAAGTGTAGTACAGGGCTTTAACGTAACTGAGGAGGGCTCTCTCTCTGGAATAATAAAGACAAAGTAAAAGGCGACCGAGGGCAGAAATATTCAAGCACCGAAAGGTCCATTCGGCGACACATAGCTAACGTTTACTTGAAAACCTGTGCCAGGACTTGACTGCTTTCGGACACAGTATCCGAGGCGACAGACTTGAGCTGTGGAAGTTGGGATACGTGCTCACAGCGGAAAACATACAGCTGAGGCTGCGCTACAACTACTAGCCACACGCTAAGCGGCATAATTAGCCACATAGCTAACTGTAACTGAGCTGTGAACTTGCTTTCAAATCACGGGGCTTGAAATACAGTCACAAGCTCAGGCTCTGTGAGAATCCAGGGACTTGCTTAATGAATTATGTCTGCCACAAGCATTGACCCTCAGGTAGGAAGAACAATGTAACGTTACCTCGCCTGTAGAGAGCTTGCAAGCTAGCTACCTGCTAACGATTTACTGGGCTATGGCTATTGCTCGGAAGTGCTGGCTAGCCACTAACGTTGGCCGGTGCATGCATGTAGCTAGCAAGTTAGCTACGTTCCGTTAAACAGTTGAATGTTTGTTTTTACTGGACATTCAAGAAAGATGACACTAAGTTATACGTTACCATATAAACAGTTTTCAAACGCATTATTAACTGAGGCCATGTGTTTGTACAACCAACGTAGCAGAAAAACTCACCACATTTGGCAGAATAACGTTACGTGATACCCAAGGCTAACGTTGAAATAATTAAACCGAGTTCCAAGCTAACGTAACTTTGTATGGAAGGTGATACAAACCCCTGCATTGTTTCTAGAGGGACCCACATGTATTCAGACTATTATGACAAACTAAGTTACAAGCTGCATTACCGTTATTGGCATGTATAAAGCCATTTAAGGAAGGCTAACGTTAGTTACGTTAGCTAGCGAAGATGTGTGTGATTTAACGCCAAAAGTTACACACCAAATAAATTACTTTTAACTATCGTAGGCAACTGTAAGTATACAGCTTTCACTGCAGCGTAACATTACATGTTTTGCATTGCGTCTTTTAAGGAAGTAGTCTTTAATGTTCAACTTCTGAGCAAATACATTGCTAATATATGAGGCTGCACTCCGTCTAAATCTCAATTCAGCAAAGATAACCATGTCTCCTTTTTCTTTTCATGATCCAACATGGATGCAGAGATCAAAGGGACAAGCATCTAAAGGTGAGTTGCGGCATCACAGAGGACTGAATTTGTTTAGATATCTGTTTAGTCTGGGCATATCTTCTTTGACTAAATCAGCATTACATACACCAGCCTTTCATTCTCTGATATACACTACTGTCAGGCTACACATTATTTTGGGAACATAATTGAATAATTTAGCTGGGTTTTGGCACAGTGTTAACAAAACGCACAAGTTAAAAACCGTTTGGGATAAGTTTATTTGCTATTATCTGTAACCATCGTACCATAATTGGAGGGAAATATGTTTTCCTGAAATAATTTGCCTCGCTGTATTGTGAATATGTTCTGCAGAAGTTAGTACGACATAAACAATATCCCGGTCAGGGTTTTAATAATTGAGTGGGGGCATACTGGGAAAGCCATACACATGTGAGACACATTGGAGTACAACATCCACCATGTCATTAAAAGTGCAGGTGGCTTGTGGGGGAAAATATTTTATTTCTTTGTTTGCTGATAGTATCCATGATGAGAAAATGTCCATGATGCTTATGCTCAGTTTTCCCTGCACAATTCTAATGCCGTCTATTGATGCAATCTCTAATGTTTTGGCAGTTACATATTTGGTTCCTGAGGTTATGGCACACCCAAATCTGTCTTTTGAGTATGACAGGCTCAACCCCCGTAGCCTTGAAAGTTGTGAGTAAAAGTTTGTAATTTGCTATTTCACAAAAAATGGAGATTGTAGTCAGCTTGGAATCTAGTATAAATTTCACTTGCAGCATAATCTACCTTGCTACTGTTCATCCTTATTCTGAAGATGTTCCAATCATATTCCAAAAATACAGTTGTTCTGTTTCAACCCTAACCCTGTAAATGTGTGTACATTGGTTTGTGTAGATAGTACATCTCCTGCACCTACACATGTCAAAGTGGTCAGAAACTAGGAAAGAAGAATTCTCTTGACCATGGGAGAGTGACAGGCAGGCTCTCTATATGCGCAAACCATTTGAAACAAAGGCAGAGTCCTTCAGCCGTATTTTGCCAAAACAAATATGACCATTTTTAAATATACACAGCAGATGGTTTTGAGTGGTTTTAGAAGCTTCCATGGACTTTTTTTTTTATTCTTTGGTCCCTTCAAGCTGACCACAGAATCCTTTGTGAGGGGGCAAACTGCAAAGTTTTATAGCCACCTTTTATCCCTACAGTGTGCAAAAAAATGTAAACATAAATCAGCAATCAAGAATATTTTTTGGGGTGGGGGGGTATTTCCAGTCTCACTCTTCCCTCAATGCCACCACTAACCCCAGCTATACATAATGATTTACTGGTAGTGCATGTTGTCAGTTCCTCACTAACGTAAGCGTTGGCGACGGTGTTGTTATGGCCTTGTAATTGTATTTTTTTTTATGATGTTCAAGTCATCTTTGATTTACTGCAGTTTTCAGTTGGTTGAGTGACAGGCAGGTCTTGACTCAACGCTTCACCTGCAGGCCTCGTTGGCAGCTGGCCACAGGCTGATTCACCTGCAGTCTAGGCTTGGCTTAACATGGCTTAGTGATTAAATTTTTTGGGAAGAACACATGCACATACAAGAGGAACGGACAGAATTGAATACCACATCTCATGATCATATGAAATGATGAGTAGCAGTAAATCTTTATATAGGGTTATCCTTAAATCTATTTCTGTGCAGTGTTGGAGCTGACCAAATAAAATAGGATTCTTTTTTTTTTACAACATAATTTAAGCCTAAGTCACATTCCAAACTCAAAACAACTTGATAGCTAAAACAACTATTGCTATCTGTCTTCAATAAACTGAACCTGTACATTTAAGTGTATATTAATGTAATTATGTTTTGTTGCAGTGCAAAATGGTTCACTGCATCAGAAGGAGACTGTCCATGACAATGACTTTGAGCCATACCTCACTGGTCAATCAACACAGGTAAAGCTCAATATCTCTATCTTAAGACAGTTGTTAGGAAAATTGTGATATTGATTTCTTAAATATTTCTTTTATCGGTGTGCCACAATATGGCAAATGTGTGCTCAATCACTTATAAAATAATAAAACTGATGATCTAAACACTGAGCTGTACGCCACAGTTAAAGGTGCAATATGTAATACTGACAGCTAGTGTTTAAAATAGTTCAAAATTCAAAATATTGGAGAGAGTCGTCTCCCCCGCCCCCTCCTCCCCAGACTCGAAGTTCCCGGAGGTTGCCAGGCTGAGACCGTAGCATCCACAACAATGTTGATGCTTGTCTCACACAGCCAGACATACTTCGCAGCACAGCGGAGTAGCTAACGTTAGATGCTGGCTATATTGACAGTTATAAAAGCCAGTGCTCACAGGGAGCTATGTACGCAACTGACAGACGCACTTTTTCAGCTTAGAATTACAATAGGAACCGCTAAAACACAACGACCTCGATGTCCTCTACACCCGACGGACAGACACACTTCCTAGGCTTAGAATTAGCTACAGTAGGAACAGCTAAAAGTAACACTATCTTGCCGTCCTCTCCACCCGGCTGAACATACTTTATGAGCTGAATTACGGCAACAATCGCTAAACACACTGCAATCTCACGGTCCTCCCGATTTACAGTACCCCTCTCTTGGCATAAAATAACTCACCGTTGTCGGCTACGGCCGCTGAACAGGCTACATGTTGTAAACAGCCATGGCCCACTTGCCTGGTCCTCCGGTAATGTTAGCGGTTAGCATGGTGGCGTTAGCCAGGACCAGTCTGGATTACTTTACTGGTTGTGTCTTAATTGATTTTGCGAGTAATCAGCTAGCGAGTACAATAGCTATATAATTCAATCTGAGTACACAAATGGCCAGTCCATTGTAGCCGTGATAAATTAGCCTGAAGCCAATGCTTACCTATTCAGGAGGAAATTAGCCAACTCTGCATCCTTTTGGGCTCTAAGCTGTCTCCATCTTTCAAATACATCACTTTACCTGGGATTAGTTACATCTCTGGTCACGCAACTGTATGTAGAAACATGCCGGGGGTCGGGTAGAATCTTTCTCCGTTGAGCGTGTTTGTTTGCTGCTTTCATGGCTGTACTAATGTTACAGCTGTAGCGCACTGGGTTTAAATTTTTACAGGTATATCTGGCAACCCGGCCTGGCTGTCAAACTGGGTAGTTGATAACAACACACAGGCCAAAACACAAACCGATATTCCGTCATGGAACGGAAATTTCAAAAGGATAAAATACTGGCATTAGCATTGTTGTCAGAAAAGATAGTATTTCAACTTAGCATATTTACTTAATATCTGATGACACATTTGGGTAATTTTTCGATTTATTACAGTAAATTACATATTGGACCTTTTTAAGTATTAAAAACAAACACTTAAAAAAAAATGTACAACAGGAATTTGTAGTATAACATGCTGTGGTCTTTTCAGCAGAATTGTATTCTTATGGCATTAAGTTTTATGTTAAGTTATTGCCCAACCATAAAATGCATGTATTAAGTTGGTCACTCATGTTAAATGAAGTTAGAAAACCATTTAAAATAGTTTTATTTAAAATCATATCTGATTAAAATCAAACTGTAAGTCACTTGCTAATATTGTGGCTCTGCTGACCTTTATTCATCCAGAACAACAGCTACCAGTCTATTACCGACCCCTACCTGTCCAGCTACTATGCCCCCTCCATTGGATTTCCGTATCCCCTCAGTGAGGCTCCCTGGTCCACAGGAGGGGACCCCCCTATTCCATACCTCACCCCCTATGGACCCTTGAGTAATGGAGACCATCACTTTATGCCAGACACAGTGTTTGGCCAGCCGGGGGGTCTGGGAAGCAGCATCTACCCCCACAGGTTTAATTTTTTCCCTGAAAACCCTGCTTTCTCTGCTTGGGGCACAAGTGGCTCCCAGGGCCAGCAGACTCAAAGTTCAGCATACGGTGGCAGCTACAGCTATCCCCCCAGTTCTCTGGGGGGCACCCTGGTGCCTGATGGTCAGACAGGCTTTCACAGTGACACCCTCAACAAGGCCCCCGGTATGAACAGCCTGGAACAGGGTATGGTTGGCTTGAAGATCGGAGGGGATGTCACTGGCCAGGGGTCAGGAGTCAAGGCCGTGGGATCAGTTATTGGTGGACCTGTGGTGGCAGCCACAGGGAACGGAGCCACGCCTATTGGAATGCCACCACCCAAACCCACCTCCTGGGCAGCCATTGCCAGCAAGCCTGCCAAACCGCAGCAGCTGAAAGCTAAGGTGAAGCCAGGGATGCCCAATCCAGGGGGAGCTCTTCCCCCACCACCCATCAAACACAACATGAACATCGGGACCTGGGACAAGGGCCCCGTGACTAAAGTAGCCACAGCTCCACTGCAGCAACAGCAGCCTCTTGGCCTGCCTCATGGCATGCCACCTCTAGCCTCCATGCAGCAGGGACCCATGCAGCCCCCACCTCCCCAGTCTTTGTTGCAGCCCCAGATGCAGCCTATGGCCTTACAGACCCACCATCACCAGCACCATCAGCCACCACCTCAGCCCTACCACAACCACACCCAGCCTCCACAACCCCAGACCCGTTGGGTTGCCCCACGCAACCGTAACCAAGGCTACGGGCAGGGTGGCCCTGGCCATGACGGTTGTGGTGTGATGGGTATGGTTGGTAGTGGGAACAGTGGTCCTCAAACTTCTGCCAGCCAGGGACCTGGCGGAGAGTCCCACCCAGTGCTGGATAAGCTGCGTGCCTCCCATAGCTACAACCCCAAGAACTTTGAATGGAACTTGAAGAATGGACGTGTTTTCATCATTAAGAGCTACTCTGAGGACGATATCCATCGCTCCATCAAGTACTCCATCTGGTGCAGCACGGAGCACGGCAACAAGCGGCTGGACTCAGCCTTCCGGGCCATGAATGCTAAAGGCCCTGTATACCTTCTGTTCAGTGTCAATGGCAGTGGTCATTTCTGTGGTGTGGCAGAGATGCGTTCACCAGTGGACTATGGCACCAGTGCTGGTGTATGGGCACAGGACAAGTGGAAGGGCAAGTTTGACGTGGACTGGTTGTTTGTTAAGGACGTGCCTAATAGCCAGCTGCGCCACATCCGCCTGGAGAACAACGACAACAAGCCAGTGACCAACTCGCGTGACACCCAGGAGGTTCCTCTGGAGAAAGCCAAGCAGGTGCTCAAGATCATCGCCACCTACAAACACACCACCTCCATCTTTGATGACTTCTCCCATTATGAGAAGAGGCAGGAAGAGGAAGAGGAGGTGCGCAAGGTGGGCACAGTAATCTCACTGTGTTGCCTTATAATATACCAAAAATATTTATTTTGCACAATTGATTAGAATAAAAGTGTATTCTTGCTAATTTTTTTCTAGATGCTACTTTGTTTTCCCTGTTTATTTGTGTCTGAGAGACTAATTTTTTCTCTCTGTTTCCTCGTTTGCTCTTTTTGACAGACTTTTGAACCTTCTCCGATACAGAACCGCTCTCGGTTGGATCAGGTAAAGAACGGATAAATTTTCTTGTTAGTGTCATTGGCTCCCCCGAGTGTTAAGTACTTTTTTCTAAAAGTTCTGACCGATATTAGTAGGGCTGAACGATTAATTGCATTTGCAATAATATCGCGATATGTTAAATGCAATTTCCTAATTGCAAAGGCTGCGATTTGGTCACGTGACTCGTGAGAGCAAATCAGTCTGCACTCCGCAGAGAACTTAGCACGCTAACGCTACGCCCTACCTTGAGCAGATTTCTGTAGTATTGTGTTGTAGTTTAAAACATTTACAGCCATTTTACTAAAATGAAGGGTTTTATTCGGGCTCCAGTCCATACATGCTGTTAATGGATACAGGCACGCAGAACTGAAGGCTCGGTTGGCAACGATTAGCTCTGATTAGCGGTTAGCTCCGATTAGCAGTTATATCCGTTATAAAGATATGGAGCGGAGGAGACTGCCGCGGAGAGGGGTAACAACCAGACTCAGAGAAATGACGTTCAGGGAGCTTTCACAGCAGCGTGGCTGCGTTGTTTCAACGGTTTTATTAGTACAGTTAATCCCACGGCAACACCAGCAGCAGCATGCTACTACTGACGTAACGATAGCCTCTCTGAGCAAGTGCAACGTTGACGCTGTCATGCACGTGGCACGCAACTTCATGAGGGGGAGGGAGGGGCAGGAGGCAGCTCCACTGTGCGCTGTAAAAAAAAAAAATACCCCGTTGTATATACTATATTTTTTTACTTATTTAACTGTCTAGTAAAGTTCAAAGATGGTGTTTAAAAAGTGCAATCCACATGTTTACATATGTTTATTACAGTAAATAATAATTCAATAATCTAAATACTGTGGTAAAGCCACATTTGTTTTTATATTTCTGCAATCTGCACTTTAGTTTGTGTGATTTGTTTCTGTTTACACCAGGCTTGGTCAGTGCTCAATATACTACTGTGACTGAAGTAGTTAAATAAAAGATGTCATTCATATAAATTCATGCATCACCTAATTTCATCATCACATACAGGCCTGGCCTCCAGGAAAGAACAGTTTGTTTAATCTATTTAATCTTGTGTTGTTCATACTATACAATGATTTATTGCTTGTCTTTGTTGAATAATACAGAAGACTATTATTCTATATTAAATTGCAATATTTTTGAAACAAATTGCAATTAGATTATTTTCAAAAATCATTCAGCCCTAGTTATTAGTGATTGCTCTTGATTGTGTTCACACAGTGAGGATGACATTTTAGATAATTGTATCTAAATAGATATATGTAGACGTCATCAAAATGTCCTGCAGTTTACTGTGCTGTTACACAATGTTTGAATGTCTAATGGTATATATATATTTTTTTTTTTTTTTTAACAGGAGCGCCAAAACAGGAATAAACAATAGAAGACATTTATCCTTGGCTTGATCAACAGTTACACTAGGACTTTTGATTTAAGAGACAGAAGAATATGAAAATGCAACCAAGTCCTTCATTTTTTTCTATTTAATCCTGGTGAATCTCTGCCATTGTTGAGACTTGTGCTTTTTGTGCCCCATGTACCACCCACTTCTTGTGCAGGGATAACAAGCTGATTTAATGTATTACCTAGCCACCACCACTTTAGTTCAGTGTTTTTTTTTTTTTTTTTTTATATATATATTTTTCTTCCTGTTCCATCTCGTACTCTTCTCTCACCAGACTGGTTTTCTCTCTCCTGCCCCGACCACCACCTCTTTCCAATTGAATCAGGGTTTGACTGCACCATGGAGAAAAAAAAATCTGCCACTTTATATTTCAGTACAATCAGGAACGGATGTGTCCTGCCCCTATTTGTCCATTGGGGGGCAACATTGCCATGCTTCAGAGGTTTAACTGTGCCAACAGGGTTGGAGGATCCCAAATGCGTTGTCGGACTTGGAGCTGTGCGAAAATAAAACTTCAATGGTTTATCTATTTTTCATTCAGATCGACAAAATCTCTATTTTTTGGCTTACTACTGACAATTTTCATTTCAGAAACCTGATTTCTGGAGCCTTAATGTTTTTTTTTTTTCTTTTTCTAATTATTGATGACTTCTCAAAAGAACTGCTCAAACAGTGACACTGCTGGAGAAATCAGGGATAGTGTGAAGTCACAAGGGACTCAAGACATTTCTGAGGAGGAATTGCAAAGGCCTCTGGGAAAAGAAATAATGGATGTGTCCTCCACAACCAGAACTCTCACCATTTAAGTCAAAAATTGTACTATTGACGTCCCTTAAACCCCTCTGCTTTGCTTTCTTTTTTATGTTTGTCTTGAGGTCTTTTGTATGTTTCATCAGGAGATTCTGCTTGTGAACGTAACCCAGTCTAAGAGAATTGTCGCATCCACCATTTTAAATTGTTTTATAATCAGAAATGTCATTATGTAACCGCTACATTGAATGAATTGTTGCTTTTGCGTTTTTCTTTCCACAAAATGGGGGGGAGGGTTCGCATATTTGTCCATTCACCATCATTCTGTCTTAATCCTCTGTTTTTTGTTTGGTTTTTCCTCAAATTAGGTTTATCATGTTGGTCGTAATGCTAAGCTTTAACGTAGGAGCCTATATATTCATGGAGAAAGCCTAAAAATGTATAACCTAAAAATTAATGTAACTGATTTACTATCGAGTAAGAAAAAAAGAAAAAGGAAATGTGGTTTCTGTGTGTTTTTTGGTTGTTGCAAAAAATAGTTTGTTCTAGACTGAAACCATTGATTATGATACAGTAAATTACTTTCAGGTATGTCAATGGAAAAAAGATTGGATATTAAAAAAACTAATAGATGCGTATGCCCTTGCATGGCAAGCTGCAATATAGGAAGTCAATGTTAAACTATTCTCTGTCCTGCAGCTTTTCTGTGAGACTGGTGATGTTGTTTGGTCCTTTAAAGGACGGTGTCCCCTCCCTGTTCTCGTTTCAGAGCATTCAAAGCCAGAATGCAGTTTATTTGTTAGTGAGCGTTTGAGATCAGCAGGTTCTCTATCCTCTTGATTACTTTGAAGCGGTCAGTTCAGTATTTTGTGGATTGTGAGGTTACCATGATGCAGAGAGGAATGCTGCTAATCGACACGGCTGTCTCTTTCATGTTAAGGGATCTTTTCTCATTTTGGCATATTGTGTATTTGTGTAAGAGTTTAAATCTGATGTCGCTTCATGGTAACCTGATCAGATATAGCCAGATCCCAATCCCTAATTTTCTGTTTGGAATATTTGAACTGAAACGGATATTGACAGTTGTGGCCTGAAGTCATTCACATTAAGTTGTTTGGTCTTTTCAGATTATGTTAAACGATGCATCTGATCTATTTTGATTCTGTCAAAGCTTAACCCCGTTGTTACTTTGAGATGGCAGAAGTTCTGCACTTTGCTGAGGTAACTCCGAGTATGAACCGTATGCTTCGCAACTGTATTTCCAGATGTGTGAAGCTGCGTTGTATTTTTTTACCTGGCCAGTGTAGAGAACTGACCTCTAACAGGATCCTTTCGTCATCTCCTCACCTTTTTACCTGCACTAAACAATAGCTAGGTAGATCCAAGCAATACGGTGAAGGCCCTTCACATGTTTGCCTTCACCGACACCGCTCTCTCCAACCAGCGTACAGAGTCATGGGCAGGTGAGAAGCTATAGGATGCCACCGAAGACTGAGTCACAGCCATCTTTGCCTCAGGAAGCATGAACTGGTTGTGACTGTAGTACAGGGCTTACGTGCACGTTATTGATAACTGTCAGAAGATGTTAGTTTGCAATAGAGGGATGTCAGGTTAGCTATGAAAGTATATGTATCAACACTACAAAAGGATTAATGACATGAAATACTAAATAAACATTGATTATCTTATAGACCACAGTTGTAGTGGGCATAACTTGTTCAAAAGATCTATCTTGGTTTTTCTTTATAGAAGAAATCAAGCCTTAATAAACTGTCCATTCAGAAATGACTTTGTCTTGATCTCATGAATTCTCTGTTAGTGAGTAAACCGCCATTCCTTACACCTAATCCAAAGAGAGGAATCTCTGTAGGGCAGCCCCAGTGCTTAAATGTCACTGAAAGGTGTTTTTTTTCAGTTGGAATCGTTTCTTGCTGTTGTCCTTTTTTCCCCATCAGGTTACTACAGTTGACTTTATACTGTATCTGTAAATACGTTTATCAAAGCCGACCTCTGTTTCCACAGGCTTTAGTGGTCTACAACAGAGTATGATAAAGCATAGAAATTGGAGTGCTGTTGCTGGGATTAAAGGTTTAACGGTATTTAAAATGTAAATAGTTAAATGGCATATCCATCATATATAAGTAAACAGTATTTTACATTTTAGTAGCTTATTTAAAATGTAAAGACCAAGGCTGTAGGTTTAAATCCATGTACTTATTTGCCAAAACATTTTTTAAGTCCAGTTTTTTTAGCATGAGGTGCCTTGTACACATTCAGTTATAGGCACTGATAATGTATAACAGTTTTGACATTCAGCACAGATTTACAAAATATTTGTTCCACACTTGTCAAAAGATTTTCTTTCTTTGACAGGAGCTCTCCGTGGTGCTGATTTCCTGATTTGGAGGAACTGCTGGTGGGATGTGCCAGTCCCATAATAAGGTAAAGAACACACTCTGGAGAGAGGAAAAAAAAAGAGTAAGTGATCTCATATGAAACGGTGGTGGTAATTGTCCTTGCGTTTAAGATATATACGACTTTAAAAGCATATTGCCTATAGCATATTGTGCCACACAACGAAAACGAATTATAGGTACGCTTCCAAAAGAGATCATCCCCTTTGCCTTGAGTCACCAGGTCAGTTTGTCATATCTGGTACAAATCTTTCTCACAAGATTCAAAAGTTATGAATTTTTCAATTCCGTTTGTAAAAATAATTCACATCAGATGTAGTTCTGCAAGTATTGCGTGCATGGTGCATTGTTGGCATGACTGCCAATTACACAAAATAATCACAAGAGAATCACAAGCAAGAAACTCAGTTTGAACAGGCTTTATTTGTTGTCACATTACAAAGTATGCATGAAACTTGAGACAAAAAATAGGCAAACAATATCACATTCGGGCTCGATGCTATAGACTCGTATCAATCTGGAGCAAACCATGTGTGGCATAAATATATTACTAATAACGACCCTACAATTATATTTGTTTTTAGCTCAATGCTCAGATTCTCGATTAAAAAGGGACATATATTTAGGTTCAATTCAAATATAGGATCACAAATGTAATGTTACATGAAAGCCTATGATGTACTGTAGGCTACATAAAAGAAAGAATATACAACTTTTGCCAACTTCTCCTATTAATGTTTAATTTGATCCAATTTGGTTCATTAATTGGTTCTTACTAAAAGTAATTTATCTTCAAAAATATGTGTTGAAGACCTTGAGTTTATCATTAAAACTATATCCCTTTTAAATTGAATGTATCTTTCCTGCAAGAATACTCCATGGGGGATGACATCTGACACAATATACTACTTCAGTGATGACTATACTAGAAAGCCTGTGCAACTATTTATTTATTAACTTTTAGTTTATTTAATTTAGTGTAGTATTAATTCCAACTGGGCTACATCTTCAAACATGCATTGTCAGAAGGACGCCTGTAGGTGGCATTGAATCACTTAGGTTTCTATATGTTGACTCCATCCGACTAAACACTGCAGCCATCTTCAGTCTGTGTCCCTTCAAAGCTCTTCAGCCTCTGCTGAAGGCCTGAGCTTTGAGCCGCACAGTGAAGGTGTGGTGGACTGGAGCTGTTGACCTACTTTTGTTTATAAAAAATAAGTTATTATAGCTGAGACTGTAGCCTACAGTGTTGGCCTCTGTGACGTTTTGTAAAATATTTCTGACGGTTACAATAGGACTGCAATAGCCTATAGAGACTGCCGCACAGACTCCTAAAGATAAGGATTTAGCGTTAATGCACTAAGATGTTTCCCTGTTTAATGTGTAGGCAGGCTTTGCATCAGTAGCATTAGCCAATGTATTGAGTCGTACCTAGGTCTACATTTTAAATCTAGATATTGATTATTTTTTATATTTTATATTAAGGTCAACTCTCCCACCCTTGACCGCCTGACAATAAACAGATTTTTTTTACTCCAAATAAATAAAAACTGCGTAGGCTACTTAAAAATGAAGCAAGCCTCTCGCCAGCTCCTTAATTTACAAAAAAAAAAAAGAATACCATGAATGTCAATGACTCCCGAAAGATAAGTTAGTAGAACCCAGAGGTAGGCCATTGGCCCCACTTGGCGAAAGTCCAATTGTTTTCGTAAACCTGCGTCGTATTTTGCGCGAGGCGTTAAACATTTGATGGATAAGCAGACTAAACATTTAAAACTAGGCTATTTCTGACTAAAGACGTGATGTAATGGTTAACTGGCGGTAACCTCATTTCATTCTGTAATAGCATATTAAAGTACGCATTGCGCCCATCCAGTCAAAGCAATAAACAGACACATAGGCACGCATACATGCTTGCGCGGGCGCACACACACACACACACACACACACACACACACACACACACACACACACACACACACACACACACACACACACACACACTCACTCACGCGCAGTTGAGTGACAGTACAGAAGTCAGCTTTATCCTGCTGCTATGCTTGGTAGCCAGGTCCTGTTTCTGGAACATTAAGGGTCAAAGTAGTAAACTAAATCCTGCGGCCTGATGAGACAATGAAGAGATAAAACATGTGAAGCATGATGCTGTGGAGATTCCTCTCTTGGCATTCACCGCGTGCCTTAATTGTATGGACATTAAATCAAGGTCCGCTGTGAACACGCAGAGTGACAACCCTTCGAGAAGCCTCCTCGCCCCTGCTGATGGGTGCAGAATGAAGCCACGCCAGCAGCCTCCGACCCTGTCTGACTTCCACGCGCTCAAACCTCCAGCATCTGCCGCCAAGAAGGATACAAGACTGCCTGACTGCGATTTAAGTACAGCTCCCGTTTCCGTGCGCGCGCGCTCTTGGGCGTGCACACCCGCACACACTCATATACACAAAGCTAAAGCCGATTTGCAACACACACACACACACACGCATGTAGGAACTCACATCGTAAGCCGATTTATAGCCTACACCAGCAATAATGCGCGCGGCCACATTATTCCCCTGCGCCTCTTTGGATTCCAAGCAAAGAAATATTGATATCACTGCGCCATTGAACCTCATCAGCATACGGCCCATAATCAAAGGATGCGATGCACCTGAAAATCCTTGTTATTAGCATAGCATTTGCAAACACTCTGATTCTCTGGTTGTGCGTCTTTTGCGCATCTCTTGGCAGGTTACCTCGCACAGAATGACAACTGAAGCTACACAGGCTCTTGCTTTGTCCTTCCTCAAAACCATTCCATTTACAACATTAGCCTGACCCAAAACACAAAGACAGCAGTGAAAACAGAAGAAAGCAACGATGGCAGCACGTCACAAGGCTATTTCTTTGAAGTCATACATCCCACTGCGAAGATACTGTATTTTCCATTCAACTTGGCTTGAATGCAGTTCCCCGATTTGTCCACGATCAACGCCCTCGGACAAAACGCGCGATACCTCCTCTCTCCTCTCATGCAGCTGACAAACTACAGATGGCTACTTTTACATTAGGCTACTGTATATCTGGAAAAAGGCGAATCGTTCTTCTATGCGCCACACAGAACCCTAAAGCTCGTTTAGTCGGGAGGCAGATTTTTGGGGTGGGAAAAAAATGGCTTCTTTGTATTCAAAAAGGTCCTCTCTCCACCAAGAGTCAGTCGGTTCCTTTTGGTTCGTGTCTTTTTAATCTGACCCATTTCAGGCACAATCCAGCCCTGGATGCATACCCCCCCTCTCTCGTCTCCCCTCTCTCTCTTTCTTTCGGGCTGTGTGATCCACTGTCTCCTGGATTAGAACGACCCTTTTTCCCCCCCCCACAATTTTTTGTTTTTTTTCTTTGTTTTTTTCCCCAGAAGTGGTGCCCTTTCGGCCCCCCCCCCGCCCTTCCCGACACACACAACAACACACACCTCCCATCCTCACCTCCCCCCATCAAAACCAAATCCTCATCAGCCCATAATGTCCTTGATACCACCGGCCTGACTTTCTGCAGCACGTCATACATGCATGCACCGAAACTTCTGGTTGGTATTTACTAACAATATGCAGCAAAATAACACGTTGCATGCCGAAGGCTAAATAACGGCAGTAGTCCACGTTGGTTGAAGTGGACCTTATCCGCGAAAAGGTTGCTGTTATTGGGGGGGGGCATCAACTATGAACTGCATTTTTTGGTCATTGTGAGGAAAACTAATTTCCAACTAAAGTTTTACTCGCGTCCAAAATTGAACGCCAGCGCATTGGCCTCTTCGCTAAAATTATGCCAAGATGTAATGGTGGCCAAAAGGTGGATGAATTCTACTTCACAAATGAAACGAAAAAAACATTTTCTGATTAGTTTAAATGTATTAACCCCTTCACTACATTCCTGGTACTGACAGGCCCATATCAGCATGCAATTATTTCCCCTTGTGGGACTATTTGTGCAACATCCATATAGAACTGTATCCAAATCTGTAAAAGATAAGCATTATTCTTTTAAGGCATGTGGCCTGTTATCCCAGATGGTCTTGGCTAATACCATATGCTGCTGTAGCAGTGTATCATAACATATATTTTGCGTAAAAGGTGAAGACAGAAAAATATTATTATGTGCTGCATTTTTAAGTTACACAGTATGTATATTCTTTTATGTATAGCATGCACCACTGTTAGCACCATGGTGGTGGATATCCCCTATAGTCTAATTGATTATTTTTGTATTATTATGTTATTATAAATATAGTAGTCCTCTTGTGGGCTCGGACTATTAACTAAAACGTTTTATTTTTTTAATTGGTTTTCGAAGTGTTGCCTTGATCGGTTGTCTGCCATTTTGGTGCTATGACCTATATCAGGCCTAAATATTCATCAGCTCTTTTTAATACATTCCTGTGGGTTTCTTTTGAAAATTGGTAAAGCAGATATTTTGCTTGGTGCTTCCATGTCAAGGTGCAAATGTCCATTTTCGATTTCAGGAATAATTTTGTTTAAAAAATTAGCTCTAATTTTTTTTTTTTGTTGACCCAAATGTGGCCCTGCAGTCTGCAGCCCATTCTCAATTTGAGTAATTTAACCTATATTTGACCTTTACCTTAAACAAATAAATGCTATTAACACTGCCATAAATCTATGTGCATTCATATAATGCATTTCAACGCCGTCCCAATAAAATCCTACTGGAATATATCGATTTCTGTCCCGGAAGAAAATGCCATTGGATTTTCAAATGTTTCTCCCTCCTTCCGTAGCTTGTCTACCTCCCACTGTTGGCTGAACAAAGAGATGGAGAGGAGGAACCGTCAGCGGTGTTCAGGATGGAACCGCAGCACTTCACTCTCGATAACTGAGCCTATAGAATCGCAAATGCGCTCTTTGTTAAAACAAATGCAATTATTAACTTTTTTTAACAGGCGTGCCTATTGTCTCATCTGAGCCTCCGTCGCAATCTGCATCTCAAAACGAGCTTCCTGAATTTACATTAATGCAAGTCAATTCACTGATGCAAGTCATTTGTTAGGCCTATTGGTTCCCCGTTGCCAAAAATGAGGAACATGTAATAACCCGGCATGCAGAGCGGCCACCTGCTACAGGGAAAGCGTCCTCTGTCCAGATATAGCCTATACTAATACATCCACGCTGGCTTGGACTCAAACTCCTTTGTTGTGTCTTACTCTCGTCGTTGCGAGTATCCTCCATATACTGTGGCTCCATCATATCTTCTCTCCGTTTTGTGCAACCGCGGGCCTTCACCTGTGCAGAAAACGCAGCAGCATGAACGCCTTAACTTGAGTGAAAATAGCCTCCGTGTGTCTCCACGTGCAAGACGAAGCAAAGAGAGAGCGAGATTGCATTGAATTGCGGTCGCTTTTTCTCCCCTCATCTCTCCCTCTCTGCCGAGCTGAGCGGCCTCCACATCTTAAGCTGAATGAAGGGGGAGTTGTCCCTGTGCATTACAATGACATTCAGGCCCCATTCATTCAGCCACTGTCTAACGGTCTTTGGACAGCAAATGCACCCCCATCGGGGGGTCGCAGCCCCCTCATTACACCCGCTCCCCAATCCCAACACGCAGCCCCCCACAATAGTCCCAACAAAAGAGAGAGGCGAGTCGGCCCCAGTTGTGCGAGCTACGGCCCCTGGACTTTTGAGGTACGCTGGGAAAATATTCCTGTGCATTAGAATTACATGAAGGAACGTGCCGCGGTGGAGTTTAATGTTGAGTTATCGCCAAAAAGCATTTTAAAACAAATATGTAGGTTTATAATTGCACCCCGCCTGGCTCTGTGAGCCTCGGTCCTTCTCTGCAGCAGCTGAAGCTTGGCTGACCGTTTAAAATAAAGGTTGAAGTCAGGTAAACCTAGGCAAAGAAGTTGGCGCAAACAGCTGTGTAAAATATGGCGCAAATAGAGAGGTGGGCTGCAGGGCCAGCCTCACAATTGAGCATATTCTAGGGAAGATTAATCCATTCTATTTGAGCAAAACCACACCATAGATGTAAAATATAATTGAATTTAAAGCAATACATTTTTAAACATTGCGGAACGTGCGTCTTGTGTGCGTCTTGACATTTTCGAATGTCGAAACAAAATGATGTAGCCTAAAAACATCAAGAATAATTTTAATAGGCCTATGTGTCTTATAAAAATTGTTCACGTGTTGCTGCTCCATTCACCTGTAAACACAAACAAACATCAGCTTATCTCGACCCATTTGAATTCGCCATAGTCCGTTATTTCAGGCAAATTCCCCTATTCGAATTTATTTTAATAATTGATCACATTAGACCATACAACCTTTATTACTACTACTACTACAAATAATAATAATAATAATAATAATAATAATAAATGAAAAATACAATAGAAAAAAAATAGTGGACATAGTTGGAGAAATTGTCCTGGTGTGGAGAGCCAACTTTCCCAGGGAAATCATACCGATTTCCGAAATGCTGTTGAAGGCCCGAATAGGCACAGCTGGGCATCTGCTTATGGGCCTATTCATCGGGAGGAGGGAGAGGTCAGCGCTGCGGCCCGGTGGGCAGCTACGCACTATAAACTCGTTATGCAGATACACAGCTTATAGTTTATAACAGGACTCTCCTACAACACAGCTTAGAGACACTCTGAGAACAAATAAATCACCGTCATCACATGATCAGAAACGTTTTTGGGATGAATATAGCATTATTCAAGATAGTTTATGTTATTTTGAAGTCTTATATTCTTTCTTTATACAAGTGTAAAAACAAGTGTTATTTTTATCAGTTTGATTTTCATTACTTTTTTGTCTTTGTAAAATATGTATGTAGCCTAAGTTGTGCTTATTTTTTCCTTGTTTTATTTAGCATTGCAGCTAAGGTGGATAAAACATCTCAAATTAGTGAGGGGCTCCAGAGAAAAAAAAGCGAAGGTGTTGAGAGCGTCATTCTTAAATGCAGGAAATTCCATTTAAAACATTGACTGAAGTTTACCGAAGAGAAAAGAAACGAATCTCCGGTGCATTTTTCCCCCTCAACCTCCCACACTTTTATACTGCAACTGCTACTTGTTTTGAGAGGCATATAAAGAGGTGTAATTTTGCAAACATTTCTTAAGTACAGAGAGACAGAAGGACCCTCCAGTATTGTACAGGGAGAGAAAGAGAAACACGTTGACAAAGGAATCCATTGTTCCTTGGGAACAATTCAAGGGGCCTAGTAAGCTGTCCTCTACGATCAGGCAGCCGGCCACTGATTTGAATGCAAGGGGCCCCTCCAAGGAGAAATGGTAATATATGGCAAGATATAACAAACACTAGCCTATATTAAACCCCGCAAGTCCTGTACACACACACGCACGCACGGGCGCACATACACACACACGGGCGCGCGCACGCACACACGCACACACACACAGTAGACACATTGAGACAGTTGGAAGCTGAAAGTTTAGGGGAAACTTTACTGTACTTTTTTTTTTTTTTTTTTTTTTTAGGATGAACCACACTTTATTGTTTTAGTCTCAGTAAAGCTAATGTGGTCCACATGGTCATAGGTAAGCTTATATTGATGCAGAAATATAACGTAAAAATATTAATTTTAATTTCTGCCATTTTAATTTGTTCTCTAGAAAATAATATTATAAATGCATTCATTGTTGTTGTTGTTGTTATTATTTTATTATTATTATAGTATTCTCCTATTACGATAATTGTTTCTGGGTTCCCAAGGTAATGTACACTTGGTATAAAATATGATGATAGCTAATAAAGGTAAGGCTTAGCTTACACTGTACCTTAGCTACAGCATAAGGTAAATGTTATGCCAGGCATTTTTGAATGTTATTTTTAATTATATATTTTTTTACCTTCTAGCATTGTTTGTGCAGAAAGATTCCAGTATTTGCTATTTTATTCTGTTTTGTGCTCTTTCCAATGAGCTACATTCAATAAAACAATTATCTTATACACGCATGCATGCTCACACACACACACACACACACACACACACACACACACACACACACACACACACACACAAGCAAAATTCCTAAAATTATTTTTTATACACAGCATTTATTCCTCATTTGGATGTTTTATAGACTTATGACTTGTGTTCTTGTGCTCTGTGGACTCACATATCAATAATGTTGAGCCACTTGACCAGCGAGGTGAACACCAGTACTAATGTGGAGGTCCTTGACTCACTCTGATAAATGTCATGAGCTGTTTGCATTGATCTGTTTGTGACACAGCCAATAGAAGAGGGTCATTACCCTGTCTGTTTGTGTATGTTTAGTGTACATTTGAAAGGCTCTTGCATCTCAGATTTCTCCTAAACTTAAAAGTGTGTACACACATTTGATCTGAATATGCATGTGTATCTATTTGTGTGTATTTACTGAAAGAGAGTGAACCCCAATCCAATCGATATCTCCTAGAAGTAATGGTTGTACAAAGATTTTGATTGGAGTGGTGGTGCTGATAACACCTAATGCTCATGCATGTAAAGACGCTTGTGTGAGTCAACGGCACAGATTGATGTACAAGTGGTGCAAAATTGACTCAAGTGTGTATTTGACCGTATTTCTATTTAGATAAGTCTTACTTTGTACAAACATGCATTCCATCAGTTTATGCATGTTATCATTAGGCTGTACATTACTGAAGCTGGTCCTCAGTCATGTATTCCAGTCTGAACAGTCAGGAGCTTGGATAGGAAATAGACTTCAGAACAGGAAACACCGAATAAGCATTAACTGCCTCCATAGATATTCATTACTAGCTGCTGTAAAAAAAAGTCAAATTCCAATGAGTGTAATACGTTGGCAGCAAAGACAGTTTTTTTTTTGTATTCCACTGAGACAGAGAGCAGAGGTGACACCACTGCTGAGGTGACTTTTACACAAATCTTGCATGTCAGCCGTTCACATGAAAACAAAGGCGCGTTTAACCTCCCTTCAAAGCGTTGCTCTTACTGATGCTCATTCATGCCCAGCTGATGCTGTTTTATAAGTGCATGTGGAGTAGCACAAAGACACACAAGTCCTTCTTTTACTCTTTCTGGCTCTGCCACACACAAACACATAGAGCATGCAAACCTGCAACAATTCAACAAAAACTTATGCACTGTTTTTTTTCTTTTTCTTTTTCATCCACACACTGTGACTAAACCTCGCTTTCGTCTCATATTCACAGCACACCGCTCCTCTTCGCCGTCAGTAACCCTGCGATTAACCTGCACCTCAGCCAAACATCATTAGGGAGAGAGTAAAGGAGAGAGAGGAAAATTGAGGAAGACGGGAGACCGATAAATGGAGCAAGCAGGAAATGGTTATCTTGTCATGCATTATATGGGAAATTCAAATATGAGGAACTACAAACAAACAAAGTATTATAAATCTATTTATAATTTTTGCCTGCATTTTTTTGGGAATATTTTGAAAATCTGGCTGACATTTTGTACTTTGCTGGACATATGGCATTATATATATATTTAAGTAAAATAATAAATAAATTATGCTACACTTACCATATAGCCTCACGCCGGTGACCTCTCCCATCCCCCCCACTTTTTTTTTTTGCAGATTGGGTAGGCCCCAGTCGAGAGGTTTAGGCGTTGGAGCATCAGAGAGGTTTTGCATACAGCTGTATTCAAGTCTGGGGCAACTCCACAGACAGGCTGATGGAGGAGGGTTATGGAAATGTGACAAAACCCCAAATTTGATATCATTTGAAAACATGATGTGTTGGTAGGTTTTAAGCTCTAGATAACAGACATTTTACAGTCATTGTAACATTGAAATTTAGGGCGTTGATCCTGTGCGAGATGGTGGGACGCTATATGCTAAAAGATGAGGGTGCTAACCTTTACTCGTCTCTGCTGTTTGTTGCAGGAGACCGCAGAAACAGCAGAATGGAGTCTAGGAGATGAAGATGTTTCTTTACACCATTCTTCATCACTGTAGCCAAGGACATGTGGGGATACATTCTACAGAAAATGTAGTGATGGATTTATATCCCCAAAACACTTCTGCTCAAAAATATACTAAAGGGCAATCAATGGTTTTGCAAGTCTACACTTAGAAATACCTGAGCTATTTTAAGATTTAGTGTTGTTAACATTATTTATAAAAATTACATTTTCAAAACTCTACATCATCTCACAATATTAAACAGGCATTCTTTTCTGAATGTTGCAATAAATTCCATAAACTTTCCCTAATTTCATATCCTAAAGAACTTTGTATGTTTCGTTGACAATAATGCAGCTGGAGATAAGGTTGATGAGGTCGTACACTGAGGTTACGGTTCAGACATTGTTTTCCTCCCTGTTGGTGCGGCCCTTATATTGGTACAGTGTGGTGCGCATTGTGTCTAGTGGGCATTGTGGAGTGTCTGGGGGAACTGTTTAGTCCCTCATAAGAAGATTAGAGATGATTGGTTTTATTGACCGGCCTATGCTGCGGTTATCAGGGCAACTCTCAGAGCACCGAGCCACGCTTTTGTCTGGCCCTCATTGTTCTTCTCAGCCCAAGACCCTGCGCTGATATGAATTTGATATGACAGTAAAGTGCCAATTATGTACATACATGCAAGGCCCTGCTCCCTTTCAGCTCCATGTGGAGTGAAAAGACAGCGAGGTGAGGAAGAGATAAGGTGACAGAATATCTTGAAGGGTTAGCGAGCGGGTCTCAAGGATAATTTGCTGCAAGAATCTGGAGTCTGTTATTTTCCTGAGCCTTATATTGTCAATAAAACGCTGCCATTGAAACATTGATGAGTGATAAAGAGGTTACGTGGGTGTGTTTTCTCTACCAGCTAGCCTGTCATATCTTATCAGCTTCAGCTGTGATGGACTGATTATTGTCATCAGTTCAAAGGTTTTACTAAATTACAGAAAACATAAATAGTACACTGGTTTTGTTTTAATGCAACACAGAGTAGATGTTTTTATTTCACTTGTTAGATTTAATCATTATTCACTTCACCTCCATTATTGCATTCTAACAGCAATAGCTTAATTTTCTAACAATATTGTATACACTTATGTTTTATGTCTGATCATAAATCTAAATCAGGTATAGGTGATTTTACGTGCATTATGTAGACTACAGCATCATGAAATATACAACTGTTTGCTATGCGTGCGTTTACATCTGCATTTGTGTGTGCACGTGTGCGTGTGGACCTGAAATCAAAGTCGGAAGCAGTTTGTAAGTCAATTTCTAAGTCCCTTTTATTCCTCTCTTTTCTCTCTCTTTTATGTACTCGTCTTGGAAAAAAGTTGTTAAATCATCTAAATCATTCCCTGGCTATTATATCCAATTAATGCCTCCTCATGGTGTTTTATTGTGTTATAAACTGCTATTGCTTGTGGTTCAGTAGATAAACACAATGTGTGTCTGTGCCGCCTGCCACCGGGGCTGGCTGTGGCTGTGCTGGGGAGGGACAGAGGGGGACTTGGCCACTGCCCATGGGGGCCCTGGCCACTCTAAATCAGTTAGTTTTGGAGGAGATCCTAGTCGGCTTTTTAAGAGGGTCCATTATAGGCTTGTTAATGCCTCAGCCGAGGGGGAAACACTACTAACTGCACTCAATTCTCTATGCACTCAGTCTCCTTCTCTCGCTCACTCTCTCACACAAACACACACCTACAAACACACACGCCCATTTTCTTCTCCCCCTCGCTCTCCCTTGTGTGTTTCTCTTGAGATGTGTAAGCGACTGTGTGTTGTCTTCTCTGTGTATCCAGTGTGTTTTCCACACACTCGACACACCCATCTCTTCCTCTGTCTTCTCTTCATGGATTTCATGGGTTTGGCCTTCACTGAAAGTAATAGGATATCACAAAGTCTCCCCATTTCTTGCATTGATCTGTGAGCTCTGGGTCTGAATGTGTTCTTTTGTGTGTGAGCGTGTGTGTGTGTGTGTGTGTGTGTGTGTGTGCGCAGTGTGTAAAATGTGTTAAGCAGATCGAGGATTTCTTTGAAGATGTATTTTGGAGCCTGCAGGGGGATTCAGGAGTGTGTTATTGCATATTTAGGACACTGTGAGGGTCTTTTGAGAGAGTATATGTGTGTGAAATTTTAATTCACACTATAAGTGTGAAGCAGCTTAGTTCATTTATCAGTGAGAGGAGATACCCAGAGAGCTGTTTTAAGTCCCAGTAGGTCCTCCGTCACACCGAGCTCTGGAGGATCCTAACTAGCTGCAAAACTAAAAAGTTCGCAGAGGAACAATTGCGTGTTGATAGTGTCAGTTCCCACTTCATCTGCTGTTTCATATGCTCTGCTGTCATACATTCACTTGAATTGTCCCTCTGCTTTATATCATGTATTTCTTCTCCACAAAAAAGCGGTCATGACGGCTTTGTTCTGCTCGTGGTCGCGCTATAGGCACCAATATTGCCACACCTGAGGTGCAAGCTAATGTCGTCCATCTCAGCATTCTGAACCGTCGTCAAGGAAAGGTGCCTTTCGGTTGCTCTGGAAACCATGCCTCCCAGCATGCTTTGTGTGAGTGACAGGAGGAAGGTGTGACAGAGTGAGAGCTTTGTGTGAATGGACATCCTGAGAGCTGGACAAGCTCTAAAGCCTTTTTCTATTCCTCAGCTGAGCCTAAATGTACCACAGTTCATCCCTCACGTTTTCACATTCTGAAAACATTATTATTATTATTATTATTATTATTATTAATAACCATAGTTAATGCTTTCAATTCTGTGCAGGTGCTCTGTCCAAGCTGAATGGAAAGACTTAAATATACAATGTTATCATCTTTCTCCTTCCATGTTCAAATTCTTATTCTCAGGGAAAAAGATGTGCAAATTCTGCGACTGTAGCAGCAACATAATTTCGCTGTTGAGAGGAATGAGCAGGATAAGTGGCTTCCATGATTGGTTACAGCAGTGGCAGCCTGTGTTCATCTTGCTCCCCTCTGTGCTTGCTCATGCGAGACGCTCCAAGAGTGTGTCCTCCTTGGAGAAGACGTGTGTCTCCGCATATGTGTCCAGCGAATATAAGTCTGCTTTCTCCTCCAAAACAAAGTAGCTTTGTACTTTGTGTATTGTATTGTATTGTGCGTGTGTGTGTGTGTGTAAAAGGTACTTGACTTCATTGAAGGAAAATTTGCAGTAGTTAGTGCATGCATGTATGCAAGTGTGTTGGATAGATGTGTCTGCGCTGATGTCAATACAATCAACTCCTCAATTTCAAATCTTGTGTATGTTCAATCTCAATTTCAGAAGCCAGATAAAGTGTGAAACCAATAACTGATAACGTATCAGACAGCAGGCAGCGCTGTTCAGTGGTGAACCTGGAAATAGACCTTTTCTTGAACACTTAACCAGATAATCAAAATCTGAAATAACTGACTCCAGGGAGCACCTGTCAGGTCTTACTGATATGTAGTTTAACTTTCAGTGCAGTTTCAGTTTGTGTGGAGCTTTGCATGTCCTTTTCTTGATACAAAAATAGTTCTAATTTTAATGATGTTGCCCCTATTATGCAAGGAAGCTGCTCAGAGTACTGGGTGACACAATAATGTAAGTTAACAAAAATGGCCTCCACAAATATAGACATTATAACTAAAACAGTTGTAATAAAATCAAAGAGGGGATAAGGTTTTCACATCCTGTTTGATCATCAATCAGTCGGCCTCTCTTGATCGCATCATTTTAATCTCACCTGTGTTTCTCCATCCTCCTACGGTCACCCCAACATACCTTACCCTACTGTTGATTTCCCCTGACTGCAAACTTTAACACCTACATCAGTCTTGTCAGCCTCTAAAACCACATTTGAGAAATAAAAAAACAAAAAAACACACACAACCAATGACGGGACTGTAAAATCCCCACACATTTTCTCACCCCATTATCATTATCACCATGTTATCACCACATCGTCATTAGCTGTGATGGTGTCTGTGTTGTTTTCCTGTCCTCCAGTCTGTGTTGTGCCTTTAAATGTTTTCAGGCTTTGATTACCATGGCTCTCGCTTTAACTGCGGTGTGAAACAGAAATACCATACATTTCATGAGATACCTTTTTTTTGGGGGGGGGCATTTTTAGGCATTAATTGACAGGACAGCTGAAGAAATGAAAGGGGAAGAGAGAGAGGGAATGACATTCAGCAAAGGGCCGCAGCTCGGAGTCGAACCCAGGCCCGCTGTGAGGAGTAAACCTCTATATATGGGCGCCCGCTCTACCAACTGAGCTATCCAGGAGCCTTATTTCATGAGATAAATTTGATGCAGTGTTCGTTGTTGCTCTGATGGGAAGAATAATCTAATCCCTGACTTCATGAATCTATTAGTGACGATATATCCCTGAACAGATCCCAACCTACTGTTGTCTTCCTCTTTTTTTTATTACTTGTACTTAGTTGTTTTTCCCTTATTCCTTTTTTAAGTGTCTTCTTGTCATTCTGTTTTTTTTTCGCTAATAGCCTACTTTATTTTCTCCTCTCCTCTCCTCTCCTCTCCCTCTCCTCTCCTCTCCTCTCCTCTCCTCTCCTCTCCTCTCCTGCATGCCTCAGCAGCCTCTTCTTCCTGTCTGTCTGTGTTGGCATGAGCCTCCCTGGCTCTGCCCCCGCCTGCCCGCACTTTATGCTGATTGGACCAGCTGTTCCACTTAAATTCACCATGGCAACCACAACCTGTCGCCTAGCAACCCAGCTCTTCTCCCTGATTCCTGCCAGTGTTCTCCACAGGCAGAGGGAGAGAAAAAGGGAGAAGAAGAGATTGAAAATTCCCTCAGATTTGTGTGTGTGTGTGTGTGGACATGAGTATATTTGGCTCCTCTTCTGTGAGTCAGAAAGAAATGTGTCGAGTGTGCTGATGAGATGGTTAAATGCAGACTGTGTTTGCATGTAGGCAAGAGGGACCTTCAGTTAACTCTGAGTAGGCTGGCAGGCATAGATGTATGCACCAAATGAGTGTGTGTGTGTTTGTGTGTGTGTGTGTGCGTGTCTTCTTGTCTCCCATTGGCTGGACTTGTCCTCTCATGCGTGATGAGAGCAAGGGTACATGCAAGCTCATGCTAAAGAATTCATGGCGCTGCTGCTCTCAGAGGCCCCACTGTCAGTGTAGGCTCATGGCCCATGCATACTAATCAGAGACACTGGATAGATGGACCCACACACGTACGTAGAAACACCTAAATGGATTGAGTAGGCACTCTGTTCTGGCGTGTCGTTGTCCACCTATTTTAACCGGGGAAGATTACCCAGTTGCTAATTGACTTTTCCTGCGGCCTGGGAACCAGTCCCATGGCCAGGTAATCCCACAGCTCATCTCCTGCAAGATGACCTCTTATCCTGGGGAGAGCAGCAGGAAGCTCCTCTCCACCTCATAATTGGATCTCCTACCTTCCTAAGTCCAAAGTTGTTGTCGTGTTTTCTCTCACTTTGTCTTTGCATCAAAGAAATATGAAAAACTTAGCCTCCAGTGCGCTACTTCTGTACCAAACATTCCCATTGTGTATTTTTAGTGATGAAATACACATAATTAATATGACTTTATTTGAATGTGTGTTCAGCTGCCTTCATCACCTCCATGGAGAATTAGATAATTAATATGAGCAACTGAAACATGAGCAAACAAAGATCATAGAAATAAATGAGGAGCCATAAGTGAAACATAAATTCTCCAATGACACCTTGTAATGTGCTGAAACTGCCACACAGAATTGCCATTGTGTAGACTTGTAAATTGTTAGGAAATGAAAGGAAAAAATATAAAAGTTTCTTATTTATAGAATATCATACCAATAATAATGTTTCCATCAACTTGCTGGCAACCTTTTTGCTGCTGTGGACCAAGCTAGCCATAAATCTTTTGAAAGAGACAAGTTCAAGCTACAGTCAAATCATACTTTAATAATGTTACTCGTAGGGTGCAGAATTGAGCGATCCAACCACTTTAGAGATCATTTTATAACCTGCTCCCATAAATATATTACAGGAAGGAGCTTTTTCTTCTCAGGGTTAATTAAAATCAATGAACAAATTTGCAACAAATGATGCTTTCACTTTTTTTTTTTTTTTTTTTACCAATTTATTGATATAGCTAAATAAACAAGAAAAAAGTATTTTAAGCTTCTCATCCAGTGCCACCTTCACTACTTTGGTTTATGACCAAATAGTGTACTTTATTATTATTATTATTATTATTATTATTATTATTATTTGGGTTGAACACTGTATCAAAATCATTATATTACTGAATTAATAAAATATCTGAAATAAAACAACAAATAGTAACATTGCTTTTCCTGCTGTGACATATCCAAATGTACACATGTATGTGAAAAAGGCCTATTGTGCTTTTTACTGCTACAAGGCTGTTGAATGTTCTCTCAAAACGACGAGGTGAGACATTTTATCAACAGTAACATTTTTAATTAATTATTAACATGTTTCATCTTCAGTCCTGAAACAAAACTAAAGTACTTTTTTACTCTTCCTATTTAAAGAGGCTCTAGTTAAGAGAGCCAGAGCCAGACTCACTGTATTCCTGTGTAAAACTGCCAAACACTAGCAAGCACTCCTTAAATCATTACTTGTACAGCTTCTTCCTCCTTCCAGCTCTTCTCTCTTGCTGCTGTCGTTGTCTTTGGGTCTCTCCCAGAAGAAAAAAGTGGATATGACTTGTGTCTGATCTCCAGCTTCTAATGCATGTTTTGATTGGTTTATAGATATCACCCCTGTTCACGTAATGTCAACCCAGACTGCCTCAGCAATTATGGGTTTTTGAACTCCTTGTTTCCATCGACTTTTCCAAAACACTGCAGCCACAGGGTCAGATATGTATTAGGGATAATAACTGGTATCTTTTATAGCTAATCACGCATACCACGACACACTGGTGCATTGACTCAAACACATAACCAGTAAATACGCAACAGCTCTAAAAGCAAAGGACCTTGCTATAAGTCATTTGCATGAGATGGTATATGTATAGTCCATTAAAGAATGGGAGGAAGGGAAACAAGCCAAATCTCTTATGTTAATTGGAACAGGTTTACTGAGAGGCTGCCAGTTGGCCCACCAGGATTTGAAGCAGCACCGGGCCCCTCGTGTCAAATGGGGCCCCAACACCAATCTGTCTGATTGGAAACCCCGAGTTCAAACACGGAGGAACCGCCCTCGCGCACGGGGAGCTGGGATCTGAGGGGTCAGACCTTGACCCTCACAGTGTGTCTATTCCCTTCAGCTGCACCTTCCCTTTAAACACTCTGAAGCTTGCTGTGCGTTCACCTTGACATCTTTGAAGCTTTAAAGGCCCCGAAAACCTATTTTCTCAACTTCTTATGAGCCATGTGGTCCTACATTAATAGAAAATATTCTGCCAAAGTTTGGACAGTTTTGGTTATTTCACATTTCTGTATTTTGTGTTTTTGTCTGGGCTCCTCACTGGTTTGAAGTGGGCAGGACTAAGTTGGGGAAAGGTGATGTCACATATTTCCATGAACCAATCGGAGTGAAGCAACATTTGAATCAGACTCTGGTGACAGTTGTTGGTTTGTTTTCTTATGTTGCCAGCACTGCCAATCAAATCTAATCTAATCTAACGCACCCACACAGGCCTGATAAAGCATATTAGCTAGTGTTAAACTCCTGATAGATAACTACGGATGTTTTTTTTCAGATCCTTAACTTTTGCTTGTTGATTTTGTCATGAGTTATTAAGGTTATAGAGAAATACTTGCTTTAGGTGTCTTGCAGCAACACAAAAAACTCTCAAGTTATTATGTCCCCATTTTTGCTTACTCCACTCTACTCCATAATACTGTATTAAGAACTGATTTGCAAGGCCATTGGACCTTCGTGCAGAGGCAGCTTCCGCATCAGAGAAACACACAGATTACACAGGGATTAGGGGGAGTAATCTCACACGTTGCTCTGCAATGCTGTCCACAAAAGGAATAAATGAGGATTGTTTTTTTTTCAGTTATGCACTCAGACACAAATAAATAATTTTACACACAAAACACATATGTACATACTTGATTGTACACTGCTAAGAAAATAAAAATAAAAGTTGACTTTGACAAGTCCAACTGTTGACTAGAGAAACACAGAAACTTGAGAATGTAGAGTCTGACCACTTTATCTTCTTGTTTTCTTTTCACAACAGAGATATATAAAACTACAAAGTTTAGTTCAGTTAAATTTCTTTTTTCTTCTTTTGTCTATCCTGTATCTACTGTTGACAGATCGCTGACCTTCCTCATCTCTCCTTTTTTTTCTTCTGAAGGAGAGATAAAAGAAAAGATGGCACTCGTGGAGGGTATGCAGTGTTTGGGAGGATTGAGGATGATTATTTTCGGGGATGGGGAGGAGGTTGTTGGATGAAAACAGAGGTCCTGGCTCAGCCTTAAGTGATGCTTTGATTGCTGTGACAGTTGATCTTTATTATGAAATTCCATAATAGAAAATCGACCCTGTCCACTAAGCCTGGGATCTTATCTGTGGGAGTCTGCATTTGATGGAAGTGTGTGCGCACATGAGTGTGTGTGTGTGTTTGCGTCTGAGGGATCAAAAAGGGCAAAGATATCTGCTGAAATGAGGAGACAAGAAATCTAACCAGACAAAAGTGACTAGAACTTTTGGCACTTTCTTCTATTTATTAAAGGTGCCCTGCCACACAAAACCGTTTTTCCTTGTATTTTTTTTAAATATGTTAGGTCCATGTGTGTTTGTGTTATGTCGTGAATGTAAAAATGAACTGCTAGCTCCTCTGTCAGCTCTAGCCACTGAACAGAAATGAGTGGAGAAATCAGGCCAATTACAAAAGCTGGTCACTCTGACATCATGTTGCCTGAGCTTATTACTATTCATGAGCTCGCCCAAATGCGCTGGGTAAAGGATGCTGACAGCCAGGCTCTCATTGGCTAGCTGTTAGCCAATCAGATTCAAACAGATTAGCTTGTTGAATATTAATGAGAACTGGCAGAAATCGAGCTGTCTTCCTGCAGGCTTTCTATACCAAACTAGAATGGGTTGAAACAAGGTAACCAAGGCATTTTTTTCCCACAAAATATGTTACAGAGTCCATGGTAGAACTTCAGACATCACCACAAAGTAATGAAATACATGTGGCAGGGCACCTTTAATATAGCACAAAACCTTAAATTTGGGACTCTAATAGAATTATTATTCCTGCAGGAGATGGTCTGGTCCTTTTGGTGAGTGTATGTGGTGAACAATGCTGCTGCATCACTCCAGCAGGGCCCGATGATAAGGGGCCCTACATTTACCCACAAGCTTTGAGGACAATAGCAGGCTGGGGCCTTGTTGCTGGCTCGGCGGCCTGGCTCTCCTTTGTCAGTGTGGACGTGTGAAGCTCCAGTGACAGATGGCAGGGACATACTGCCATATCTGTTACCTTTCCGAGTGACGTGCAATATGTACTCTTTCCTACAGACGACCGCAGAGAGCCGGCAGCTGTCCATCCCTCTTCCCACACCGCCCTGCAAGGACTGAAACACCAACAGCCCAATCCAAATTCAGCTGAGAATAATCAGGCTACAATATTTACAGATAATCTATCAAAACATATTAGGAATATTCCTTGTTTAGGCTTGAGCAAAAATCACATCAGGATGAAAAAGGGAATTCAAAACATTTTTGGCAAGTAAGAATATTCTATTTGCAGCTAGTGTTATTTTTGGTTTCGGTTGAACACGTTCTTTGTTGTTTGAGGAAAAAGTGATGCTGTATGCTTTCATATTTACATCAAATCAGTCCCCAGGGCTGCACAGTGCAGAATATGAATCTGAAATTGCATAACGCCATGTCATCTTTATTCAGAAAGTATCTCCTTCTCTTCTCTCCTGTAACATGGGAACAAGCATTGTTCATTTCTTTGAGCGTCTAGACAAAATGCTATCTGTAATAAGCAGCTATGATACAAATATGTATCATTAATCATCAAGGGCAAGCCTGAGAAATGTAATTATGAGTCACTGTAAAACACTACGACTAAAAGTGTCTGCATGCTCTCTCCCTGTATCTATGTGTGTGTCGTCCCTCCTCCCCCTGTATGTGATTTATAATAGCATAGTCTTAGCGAGGGCCTTTGGAGGCAGATCGAGTGGAATTGGTCTAATTTGCGTGAACTGCTGTTGATTTATAGCCCAGCCAGAGGTTAATGACGGTGTCGCTCATTGCCGCTTGTTCTTTCCACTGTAATGTCGTTATAAAGAGGCACTGCCAAGACCCCGCGGCATTGTAGCCACCGTTCCTTTCCTCACATTGACCCCACTCTTCTCCCCTCCTTGCCACTCACCCCTGACACCTCATCTCACTTCACCTACACAGTCACTCACTGGAGATGTACTGGAGAGATTGATTGTCTTTATGAAACAGACTATTTTGGACAAACGCCTTCGCAGTGTGCTCCGGAGTTTGGGCACAGCTAGGAACAATGCAGGAGCCAGTTCTGGAAGAAGCAATACCCCAATATAAATACACTCCATTACAAGTATAAGTAAGTATTAGTAGCAAAATGTACTGACGTATCAAAAGTATGTCATTTGCAGGCCACCATTGTTAATAAGAATGTGTTCTTAATTACTTGCCTGGTTAAATAAAGGTTAAAAAAGCAGCCCCTTTTTAAATATACATGTTATTGTATTAAATTGTTATTACTGATAAATACATAGAATAGTCCTACATTCAAAGTAAAAGTACTTAGTACTTATTATCAGTGAAATGTACTTAAAGTACTCTTTATGCAGAATGCCCCCTGTCAGATGGTTTCAATTATATACAGTATATTATATTATTGTATTATTATCATTGATGTATTGATCTATAAGCAGCATTTTTATATTGTAGCTGATGAGCTCAAGCTTATTGTAACTACTTTATGGGTTGATAAGAATACAGTAATATTTAAAGTTTTCACATTTGATTGTTTTACAACATTAAACCAAAGTAGATTTCAGCAAGGAAACCCTTTAATGTCAAAGTGAAATCAGATCTCTAAAATCGATCTGAATTAACAGATATAAAATGCATCAGACTTATCTCTGCGTGGATTTGTCTTTACCAAACTACTCAAGCTCTTTGAGGTCCCAGTGAACGGAGAATGAAGAGTTGGACCTTCCAGACACAGGTGTACTGATACAGCAACCAACCACAGCCCTTGATGGCACACAGGTGATCTGCATTCAGCTAATTATGTGACTTCTATTTTTCTTCTCCATATTTGTAATTAATGTAGATAATTTTGTAGATATCTGTTTTATTTACACATCCAGCTGATATGGAGCAACATTAGCATTCATTTGGAGTCGTGTTTCTGGCCACCTGGGGAATGTAAGTCCAATATTCACTCTCCTTTTAGCTCTGTTTTTGATTAACTCCTGTGGGAAATATCTGGCTCTTTAGTAGCCCCAGTTTGTTCCTCATGTATTAGCATACATTGGGGTCAAAGATGAAACCATCGGTTTCTCTAAAAGATAAAACAACCTTTTAATGACCTTCTGGGTTTTTCAAACATCGCTGGTTAATTACCTTTTAGAGAAACCGATGGTTACCTCTGTGACCCGAATGTATGCTTATACAGAACTGTGTCTGTCTGTCCGTATGGTGCTGAGCAGGTGGTGTACAGTGGGATTGGAGAGCTTTTTCTTCTCTAAGAGCAGTAGGAGTGAACAGTTTAGTTGCGGCTCAAACCGCAAAATAATGAGCTGAAACTTGCTCTAGTGCTCCGTAAAGCTGATGGGAGCTGCAGATTCATTAGATCTCTGTAGGTTCATCACAACGGGAGATTCCTTTCACATTATCACATTGTTTTCACACTAACATTTGTAATGATAAAGTGTTGATGATGATAATAATAATCATACATTTTATCTATACAAAAATACATTATAAAGTACTTTGCACAAGATTATAGCCACTTTTAAGTACAGTACATAGATTAATGTACTTTGTTACTTTCTAGTACTGGCAGGAGCACACTGGAGAGCGAGCGCGCACACACACACACACACACACACACATACACACACATACATACACACACACACACACACACACACACACACACACACACACACACACACACACACACACACACACACACACACACAATGGCATTGACACTCTGTGGCTGCAGCAGCAGTTCCAGACAGGACTCAACTGTGCGTGTCTCCAGAAGCAAGGAATGTTGGTAGGATCAGCCCAGGAGAGGCTGTGTCTGTCTGGACATGGACGCTGCCCTGTCACCCACCCCGCTGCTCCCAGCCCAAGCCCACCTCTGCCTCCCTGATCAGCAGCAGCAGCAGCAGCAGCAGCAGCAGCTCGGCATTTGGAACCCTGAGACAAAGTCTGAATACAGAAGAGAGAGAGACAGAGGGTGGAAAATGAAATCACAAGATGTATGTAAAGTTCACACGCCAGCTCCTATTTCGCATTGCTTTATACTCCAAAAATAATAATTTGCAAATCCCTCCAGCTTTTATTAATGAATGTAAAATGCATCTGCCCACATTAAACCCTGGAAATGTTTTCCGCTTGACCTGCGAGAGAGGGTGCTTTGGAGTATTTCTCACAGCATCAGCACTGTGACAGGAGGGCAGCCATAGTCTAATATTGGGGGAGGAAAATATCCAAAGTATTTACAAAACACCCATGACACGTGTCAAATCAGCGTTGCTGTGCTGTTTGTAGTCAGCGCTTGATGGTACCAAAGCATTGCCAAAGAGAATTCTGTAACGCCGTTGCTCGTCAGCTGGGTATTGCATTTTCTGCTTTTATGAAATGAAATCTATGTGTGCCTCTTTCCCAAGAAACATTCATGAATTCAGATTTTAGTTTTTTTCACGCTCCTTGTTCCCTTTTTGTCATTTCAATCACATTTTCAATGAAGTTTGCTGAAATAACTTTGAAGCCCAGTCGGTTCTGGATAACCACAGAAATGGGATCCTCAGGGAAAATGTAATGTTTCTTCATTTTGTAGTTGATCTATCTATCCTCTTTCTTCTTCCTCCCTTCCTTTCATACTCTGTTTTTTCTCTCACTCTCACACCACAGCTCTACATGAAATATGATCTGAAAATGTCAAACCTCTTGTGGAGTCTGTTTCTACAAGCCTAGTTAGGACAATTATTAAATATCACTGAACAAGTGCAACAAACAATCAGACAAAATCATTTTCCCTGCCATCACACATTGAGCTGCAGCATCCATGAGGCCGAAAGGTTTTATATTCTTGTCGTCTGAAGGGAGCAATTAGTTGAAGTGGAATTCAGAATATTAATTTTACATGGGAAATCTTGGAGGTATGTATGCGTAGAAACTCGAGTGGTGTGTGAGTGAAAGAAGGGAATTGCTGTAGAAGAGGGCAAGAAGAAAGACATGGAAAGAATATAAGCTCAACTTAATTCACAAATTTTTGGTATACATCACCCAGGATAAACATATATGATACTTCTTTTCCTTGCCATGATGCAACACTTTGTTACATATAACATGATATATTTTGCTGAAAAATGTCCTCTTAGACAAGTAGGACAAAGAGGCAGATAGAAGTCTGAGGAAGAACACGTTAGATTAGAAGGTGCTGTGTGGTTAGCCAGTAGCAGTTGGAATGATGCACCACAAAGTGACAAGGTGCTTCTGCCAGACTTTTTAGGACACACACACACACACACACACACACACACACACACACACACACACACACACACACACACATCACACACATTACACACACACACACAATGATCATAATGTTACATATTACAAAAAAAAAAAAAAAAAAAAAAAAAAAAAAAAATTTATACATGAAATAATTCTACTTTTGAATCAAAGGGAAAGAAATTACCAATTTGTAATGCTAATGTGTAATGTAATTAAACATACACTCTCAAATACGTTTTCATGCTTGCGTATATTAGATTTGTATGGAATGAATTATGTCTATAGCTTTAATTATCTTTTCTCATTTTGTTTGCAATATTCTGTACGTTTTATACCTGACCAAGTCCTCAACAAGGCATATAAGATTATCAATGAATGGGTTTCAGATTAAAACTTCACTGTTTTTGACATAATGTGGTGTGTGTGGTGTTGGCCACTGCCATAAGCCCTTGTGTATTTCAACTTTTTCCTTTACACTATCATGTTGTTTTTTTGTGTGTGTTGTTGGTTTGTTTTTATGGATGTGAATGAATTGTGTTTGTTGTGAGTGGGCTTGCCTCAAATTGCCCTTTTAATTTTAATTTTACATTATTTCAATTTGTAAACTGAATTGAATAATTGCATTAGAGAAATGGTGCAGTCTGTACAATTATTTAATCTTCACACTTTTTCCTCATTATTACATTTATATATATATATATATATATATATATATATATATATATATATATATATATATATATATATATATATATATTTAACCCTTGTGTTGTCTTCCCGTCAACCTTGAAAAAAACATTTTTTTCGACGTTTTTGACGCCTTTTTTTGACGCCTTTTACATTTGTTTTTGCTTTTTCCAATGTTTTAAATTGTAAAATTTTTCTTTTCACATTTTCAGCGCTTACTTCGACGTCCCCTATTTTCTGATATGAAACAAAAATTGAAAAAGATTTATGTTTGCAAGAGTTCAAATCTGCTGAAGAACCAATATGCCAAAATAGCGATTTATTAATTCACATCTTGAGTTAAAATGATGATGTGATTTATGCAACCTCAGCTGATTTTTTTTTAATCTGAAATTGAAAGACAGAAATATAGAATGTCTCAAAACTGAACCTTTTAGCATAATAATAATATTGAATATGTCCTGTATGTTATTTCATGGTATTGGTTTTCTGCTGCTTTAATGGATGGGTGTAGTGTTCCTCCTGCTTCATTGTCTGAGTGTGTGTGTGTGCGCGCGTGTCGAAGGGCAGGTTGTGTTTGGCTTCAGATAGAGTTTGGGTCGGGACTGCAGGGTTAGAGGTCAGAGTTTAGCGCTGTCTTCAGGCTCCGCTGTGTCATCTGTCTTTGTTGGGTAAATCCGTTGCCTTCTGCCAGGGTCAAGGTTTGGTTAAGGTCAAAGGTTGCCAACAACAGCGAGTGTCTCATGAGGCAAGGTGCTGCGTCTGTTACGTCTGCTGCGTCACAGACACAAAGACACAAACTCAGACACACACAAAGCTTTGTGGGCCTTATCTGGTGGGTGCAAGCCCACATAACAGCCAGACGTCTCCCCCTGATGTAATGCTCATGTTTAAACTGCTGCTTATTCTGTCTGATCTCCATATCTAAGTGACACCCCCCTCAACACACACACTCTGACCTCTACCCCCACTACACACACATTTTACACTCACATTTACCTTCTTGACGATCTTCCTCTCCATCCTCCAACTCTGCTGCTCCATCTTTCGGACAAAAATAAAACTTAACCAATGACAAAAAAAGGCTGCTTACTAAATGGTTTTCTCAGCACCTGCCCTGCCCCTCCTCCATCCATCCATCAATCCATCAATCCATCACTCCATCCCTGTGCTAACCCCTCCTCCTCCCTCAGCCCCCAGCTGAGCCTGCTGACGGTGGCGGCTATGTGGGGGTTGAGGTCTGTTTGTGGGTGAGGGGGAAGGAGCAGAGGGATTTTGGGGTAGCTGGGGATGAATGAGGTCGTCTGAATGTGCGACACGTGCCGGGGCGGCTGCTGCTGATTCACACTATTATAACCCCCCTCCCCCCCCACATGCACACACATATGCACAAATGCACACACAATAAAACCTCATGGTATTCCCCTTTTATCTGACCATATTCATCTATTGGAGCATAAAGGCTTGAGACAACACTCTTGACGAAACATGGAGGTCTGAGTTGAAAGACACAAAACTCTACTTACAGACACACAAATATGCACATGCTAACATACACACACATACATGCAAGGCTCGTGCCAGATCCTGATAGGCTGAGCGCAACAGAAGCAGGCAGGGGGGAATTAAGGTCACGTGGTGTGTGCTGCTATAATCCTTTACTGCACCCAAGGACAGGTCGGCCTCCACCAGCAGCAGTCAGTCACCCCCCGACAGGAGAAGGAAAAGGGGAAGGGTGGTGTGTCTGGGTGGCACTTCATGATCATGTTTTAATAAGAAGATCGCACATGCTTTACAAACACATGTCTCGTGTCTGCCCTGAGCTACAGTACATAAGAGGCGTGTGTGTGTGTGTGTGTGTGTGTGTGTGTTTGTGGAGAGAAAGCTAAATCTGTGTATTACTGTAAATCTGAGCGGTAGAAGCAAAGAAAGGAGAGAGTACAGTAGTACAGTATTATGTGTTGTTTCTCTGGGGAGGCTGAGGTGACAGACCGGTACGCCTCTCACTCCAGTGATTTTGCCTGCTGCCTCATATACCCACAGCTCTACGGTCAGTTGCCATGGAAACAAGAGGATAGGGTGTATATTTTTTGGTGAAATGTACATTGGCGTGTTGAGGAGGACGGGGCTGGCGGGGGAGCGCTGGAGTAGCGCTTATTTGTTTGACTTATTCATTTGTCTGTGTGTCACATAAATATATAGGCCGCGAGTGTGTGTGGTGTGTGTGTGTGTGTGTGTGTGTGTGTGTGTGTGTGTGTGTGTGTGTGTGTATACGAGTTTTTATGTTAGTACTCCTTTGCTGTCTGTTCACCTGAGGGATGGAGGATTAGGTGATTTGTGTGAGATTATCTGGAGGTGAATCCCTTGGTTGTGTTAACGACTCGACAGGGGTTTAACCCCCACACACACAACAACAACAACAACAAAAGGATCCTGCTGTCATTGCTCAGCTCTATTGGCACGCCTTGTTCTATCACACTCCAGCGAATTGAAAGGATGGATTGTGCTCCGATGTCGCAAAAGTGTGGGTGCACGAGAGTGTGTACATGTACTGTATCTTTCTAAACGTGTGTATTCTTATTTGTATTTTATTGATGCATCCATGTATATGTATGCATGTGTGATGCAGGCATCACACATGCATATTAGTTGAATTCCTGCACATCACTGTTTGTGTCATTTTCCTCTGAATCAGCATACTGGGTAAACAGAAGCGTGACTCGTTTTAATTACAATGTTAATTGATAGGAAACAAAAGGGGCTTAATTAGGTGCAATGAGGCAATGGGCACAGTGGCACTGTGGACTTAATGATTCAATGCCCTCAGCCTGCCGATACAGACATTCATCTGTACGAGCACACACACAAACACACACTTGGAAAATAGAGGGCATACTGAGCAGAAAACACATTGGGGAAACCCTGAGCAGGGAGAGAGCAAGGCAGCGAGGCAGAACTTTTAAGTTGTCGTCGTCATTTATTCACTGTGCCTGTTCTCGTTAACAATTTACAGATTTGCTGTTGTTCGACATACTAATGTTGTGGAATCGCCAGAGAGCAGAGGAGGAGCGAAGAGAGAGAACAGAAAAAGAAATCAGTAGGGCTGCAGTGGAACATGTTGCACAATCCAATCAATATTTTCTAGTCACAGCCGGCATCAGCCTCAGAAATAAACAAGCTTTATAAGCCACATGGAAAATCGCAGCCAAACTCTGACAGATACCTTGGAAAATTCCTCTATGTGTGGGGGAGTTTGTAGGTAATAGGTAATAGGATGTCACTCTATTTGCTTATGTGAGCATACATGTTTGATGACTTTGATAATTAAGCTTTTGTTTGGGACCTCCCTCCTCCTTCCTGCTGCCTCCAGCTCCTCCACCACCTCCCTCTCCTTCCCTCCCTCATCCCTGGTGCCGTTATTGCTGTGATATTTTTCTCTCCTCCATCCCAGAAGTAATTTGGCTTGTGAAATTGCACCTTTTTCCTCGACCCTCCTTAGAGTGCTCCTCTTCGATTTCCTGTCTGGGTGGCTGCAATCACTCTCGCCTTGTCCTTGGTACGCGACCTTGGCGGCCAACACCCCCTCCGATCCATCGTCACGGAGATGACCCCACATCTATCACCATGGAGATAACCTTTGCACAGCAGTGTGCCACACCCATGGTGCCTATACACGCACACACGCAGGCACGCACACGCACAAAACACATTGCATCAACATTTGGGAAGATATTGTTGCTTGTTTTCATTGTTTGGTATTCCTACGAGCTGCTGTCTCACTGTGAGAAGTCTGAAAGTCGGGTGAGAGCAAATTCTTGGAATAGAAAGAGAACTTTCTCACAAAGTGAACAGCACGCAAATAGATCTCTTAGATGTATCAGTCCCATTGATATGCTGTGATTAAAGAAGGGCGAGATAAGGCGAATGAAAGAGATTAGAGATAGGAGAAATGTAGAGCGAGATAGGCACATAAAAGGACAGAGCAGTGGCCCCTTCGGGCTGCTTGATTAACTTCTCTGAATGCAGCACTCCTCGTTCTATTTTCAGATAACATCGACAAAAAAGCCAAAACAAAATAAGCATTATCATGATTTTCCTCCTCTTCCTCACCTTCATCAGCAGTGCCATTCTTGTTAAATGTATTATTGCCCTCATTGACACTTGTTGTCCTCCCCTCTTCAAATGTCAGACTTTATTAAAAATCATACTCCTTTTAAGCCATTGTTCTGAAATACTCTGGTGATTGCTGCTAGAATACTTTAAAAAAGAATCACACTAGTGGCATATTTAATTAACAAACAATTATTGCTTCCAACTTATGCACAGTATGATAGTTACATATTGTAACTCCAGATTCTATGAGTATTGGCTTCGCCCTGTAAGAGCTGTCACTATTGGGTTAATCCCTTCGTCGTAAAGATTTCTTTCGCACCCTTGTGCCCTGCACGGGCCTCTATTACATCGGCAGTTACTGTATATCACAGTTGCGCTACGCCTATACTCAGAGAATCTGGAGTTACAATACGTAACTATTGTTCTATTTCATATAGGCTTCGCCTCATTTGCCGTTGATTGTCGATAGGACCGAGTGAGTCATGGAGGACTCGGACATATTGCGCAGATAAAAGCGGATGAAACGGGCATGGGGATGCCCAGGAGACCGCTTTGAAAGAGCCGCACCTTGGGAGCACTCTCTGTAGTGAACGAACAGCTGCTGTGCGCGTCAGCTGTCTGCCGTGCATAAAACATATTGCGATAACGTGCGTACCAGGCAGAGTCAGTGAGATGCCTCCTCCGCGTCATTGCTATGAGGCGGGGGGAAAAAACCCTTGAGGGAGAACATCCTTGACCGAAAGGAGCTAGTTAAAACTTTCGGCGTAAAAGAAGGGTTTGGCTGTAAAGTGGCCGCGCTCCCGTCCCCCTTAATGGAGAGGCAGGACGGTGAAACCGACAGCGCACATAAATCACTCACCCTCTTAGCCGACATCAAGGCGAGGAGAAGGCTTGTGCCAGAGGCTTGAAAGGAGGTTTTCTGAGGTTTCCCCAGAGCACCAGGGCTAAGTCCCATTGGGGTGTGAGAGAGCACACAACGGGTTTCTGTCTAACGCCCTTCAAAAAACGCTTAACCAGGGGGTGCGCAAAAACTCTCTCCATAGCCCTCGTTGCAGGATGAAATGGCCACTGCATAGGCTTTGACTGTAGACCGAGCAAAGTCATTATCCACCAATGTTTGAGGATAAGACAAACACAAGGGGCAGAGGGCACAATGTGGGTTCTGCATCTTTCTCCATACACCAGCGCTGGAAAGCGGACCATCGCCCTGCGTAACACGCCGTAGTAGAGGGGGCTCTCGCGGCCTGGATAGTGCACCACAGCAGGGGGCAAGCCTAATCTCTCAGCGGCCAGGCTCATAGCTGCTGGCTTATTACCGGAGGGTGGGATATCGCGCCGTTCAGCTGCAACAGTGCATCCCCGTGCCACGGCAGTTGCCAAGGGGGCCCTGCCAGTAGCTGAACCAGAGTCGGGAACCAGGATGCACTTGTGCTCTCCGGTGCCACCAGAATGACCAACAGGTTCTCCTCCTGGATGCGAGCCAGGAGGCGAGGGATCAGAGGGACCGGGGGGAAAGGTTAGTGGGAAAAGGCGTGAGGCGAACAGATCCACTTTCGCTCTACTGAACCTGCTCCACAGCATCTGAACGATAGTGGGATTCAATTTCCACTCGTTGTGAGAGGGCCCCCCCCTCGACATTAGGTCTGCTGCCCGATTCAAAATCCCGGGGATGTAGACTGCTCTGAGAGACAAAAGGTGTCTGTGGGCCCACAGTCTCCCTGCTAACACTTGGGCGAAGTGCTTTAACACTTTTCAGCACCGTGGACAGCTCCAGTCAGATTATGTGGAGGAGGGGAGAAACTGGCCATCTCCCTCCCACCACCTTTGAGTCGCACATGCCTCCCCAGCCGGGGAGGCGTCTGTGTACACTGTTACGTGTGACGTCGCTCTTCCCAGGGGAACCCCGGATGAAAGGGTCTGGAAGTTTCCCCAATATGCCAGGTCCGACTGTAGGGAAGGAGGGATGGTCAGCATCCGCCACTTGTGGCGTATAGGGTCGAGGTGCATTCAACAGAACCATCTCTGAATCTTCCTCACGTGGAGGAGACCCAGGGGAACCACCACGTGACTTGCAGACATCACGCCCAGGAGATGCATCACAGACAGAGCCGACATTGTTGTGTGTGGCGTGATGCGTGACAGCAGAGAGCTCAGTGCGTCCAGCCTTGGCGCTAACAGTTTGGCTCTCATAGTAGTTGAGTCTATGTCCACGCCCAGATAAATTATTGTCTGTGAGGGGACCAGCGAGCTCTTTTGCCAGTTTATGGCAAAGCCCAGTGTCTGTAGGTGCTGGACGACCTACATTGTGTGGGCACAGCCCTCTCCTGGGAAGGAGCCATAATGATTAAATTGTCCAAATAAAAAAAGGATCCCTTTTCTGTGTAATGGCTGTAACGCCGTCTCCATGCATTTGGAGAACGTGCGGGGGGGCTAATGAGTACAGGAAAAGTTTGTTTTGAGGACAATAGAGATGTGGAAGTACGCCTCTCAGATCCATGGAAGTGAACTGTTCGTGGTAGCACACACATTCCAACATGTGTCCGATCATCAGCATGTGGAAAGGGTGCTTCATAATACACCGGTTGAATTGAGACAGGTCTAGAAGGGTCTCGATCTGCCCGTCTTTTCCGGTGTGAGAAAGTAGCGAGAATAGAATAGAATAGAATAGTCGTTCTCCTGGAGGGACGCGGGAAAAAAAAAACATCCTTTGCCCGCAGCTCTGCCAGCTCTTATGTCAGAGCAGCTATCTCCCCTGAGATGACACGTTTGTTTCCAACACACCATCGAAAAGAGGTGGAGGGCTGGTAAACTGGGGCGTATAGCCTTTTGTGATAAGCTTTGACAGCCATGCATTCCTGGGTAGCAAGTTTTCTCCGAGAGCAGGGGCGCGCACATCCGTGTGTTGTCTGTTGCCATAGCAACAGACAGTGCGCCGCTATGCCGGGGATGCATGGCGGGGCAGTCATCGAGTCAGAGTTCTCCCCATCCCGCTAGACGGCCGGGAGTGAGGAGTGACTGTGTAGCACAGCACATACTGAGTGGGCGCCCCCGCTGTTTACATAGTGCGGGAGTGACCAGGCTACGCCTACGGCACCACATGTGTGCAAAGCATCAGAGCCGTTATGTGTTACCGTATCCCCTCCACTACCTACAGCTCGTGACTGCCCCAGCCTTAGCGGGCAACAGCCAAAGCTTAGCGGTCATGGCGGAGACAGCAGAGCTAGCGGTCATGCTAGCAAAGCGATATTGTTCAGCGCTGCGGTCACCTAGGCGGTACACGGTTACACGCGGTCAGTGACGCGAGCATGGCGGTGTGGGCTTCTGTCGGCCGAAAAAAGGGGCCATCGGAAGCGGAATGGAGGCCAAGCTCTGCCGCCGTGGCGGGACCACTGTCCATCTCCCGGGAGAGGGGAATGCTACACGGCATTCACACAGGTCAAGAATAAAAACCTAGTGGTGGGCAGGGAGCCCGCCCGCTGCCGAGGAGAAAAAGGGAGAAAGCCGCAGTGTGGTGCTCCCCTCCTGGAACGGAGACAGTCGCTGTGGCAGAGACTCTGTACTCCTCCGTTTTTACGAGTTCCAGTCCTCCCATCGGGGAGGAGGGAGAGCCAGCATGGGAACCATCTTCGGGGGATTGAGTCAGCGGACTTGTGCCCACCAAAGAGGTCCCCTCCCCCGCTGTCTGGGTGTCGCCGCTGGTGGTATCCTTACCTTACCCGTCTGTCCGCTCGGCTGCCATCGTCTGCTGCTTCAGTTCCTCCGCCAGTAAGCAGCCGCAGAACTGCCGGCGGAGTGCTAACCTGGCAAACGGGGTCGAGGCACACCTCGCAGCTCAGGTGGAGGGCCGGCGGCAGGATATAGCCGGTCCGTGGTCGGTACACGGCGGACACCGCTGTACTTCGAAGTCTTCAAACTGCTTGTCGCTGAAGCTGAAAAATAGGGAGCAGTTCTATGGTCGCGCAACTGTGATCTACAGTAACTGCAGACGTAATTCAATCAGGAGAGACTTTGTTTGCAGATATGCAAAGATATTTATTGTAACTACAACTGTATGATATTGAATGTACACAGTCTTTTGGAGATTGGACTCCATTGAATTAATATTCTTCTTAAAGGGGTAGGGAATAGGAACATAACCCCCCGATGGAGCCCAGACACTGGTGGCGGCGGCGAAGAGACCACAGACCGGACCGAAGAGGCAACGGAGCGGGCAGCCGGGAGAAACACAACTACCGGAGGCGGCAGCGGAGGAGGAGGGTCGAGCGCTTTGCTTGAAACGACAGCTGACAGCACAAGGAGAGAACAGATTTAAAGCAGAGTTGTAAGGCTGTGATTGGCCCTTGAATCTCGTGGCCAAGTCTGATTGGTTTAACTGACAGCGTCACTTCTTGAACAGCTGATTTGATTTAAGAATGAGTAGTGATTGGGTTAATGACGTCTTCCTGAAATAATTTGCGCTGAGCTTCATTAGAGGGCACAAGAAATGTTCACGACTGCGCGTGCGCAAAGGGATAAACCCAATAGCGACAGCTCTTAGAGGGCGAAGCCTATACGAAATAGAACTTCTCTGACTTACCATTCAGTAAGAGGTCTACTGCACCACCAGGTATAGGATATCATTTGTAACTGGACTGATTCGTAGATGCCACCTAGATTGTCTTGTACGGTATGTGTTTAACAGCTCTGCCAAAAAGACTTCCTCCATCTCTATTGCTTAATGCCCAGTCAGTCTCATGGCATGTGAGCATCTCTCATTACTACCAATTTAACACTAAACCCCAGAGAAAAGAGGAGTTGGCAGTCAGAGAGCAGAACAGGAGAGAGGGAGAAAAGGATGAAAGGAAGGAGAAAAGCGGGAGAACCAAAAATAACACACATTCCCCCCCACCCCCCCAACCCCACCCTCTTACAGAAAGAGAGGGAAAAATATGTGGACCCCCGTTGGAATTGCCAGTACCACTCAAGCGTACTCTTATGCAAATTTTGCTGTGTCTGTGTCAACGGTTGCCGTGTTAACAGGGGGAGCTGTGGTACGCAGGCCCTCCTCACTGCCACATCATTTGTTTAAGTCATCCAAACAAAAGCCAGGGGAGAGAGCCACATGATTGGTGAAATATGCTTGTGTGGGACCACTGCAGTGGAATAATGATTGCGGCATTACTCCTGCGTGTGCCAGGGGCTGTGTGGCCATTTCATGCCAGCACTGAGTGAATGTAAGGGATGTTTATTCATGAGGGAGAGACAGAGAGAGAAAGAGAGAGTCAGAAATAGAGGGGTAATAAAGGATGGCGGCGAGGTGGGGGACACTGATATAAGCTGCCTGTGTCTGAATGTGCTGAGACTGTGGACCAGCAGAGGGAGGAAGTGCAGGATGAAAAACAGAAAAGGTGATTTTTTTTCTGTATGTCATTAAAATGGAAAATATTTTTTCAAATGGAGGTCAAGAGAATTATAAGTTAGGGAAAACATAAAATGTCTGCAGTGTGGTCTTGATGTAAGGCCTTGAGACCTAAATGTAGGCACTGAACTTAATTTCTTTTAAATTCTGTGACCTATATTTAGATATAGGTAAACAAAACCTATTTTAAATGCTTTTAATTTTAATACACTTGTCGTTATGTGATGATGCTGCAATGTGCTGATGCTGCAATGTGCTTCACTTGCTTTTTTGTTTCAGAGGTGATTTGCGAACTGAAAGACAGAAATCCACATACAAATGGTTTCTGTAGTTCCTTAAATTCTGTTTTACAGTCAGTTTCTTCTTTTGTTTTTCATAATCAATGGGTGTCCTCTGGCTGGTCTGATTAGTCATGTTTCCATCCCAACTCACAACTAAATTTCTCTCTCTACATCTGCCGTACTATAACAATCAAAAAAACAAAAAGCAAATTATATGACAGTATCACAGATGCAGCTCCCTTATGTCTTCTTCTTAAAGAAACCAGTCAAATGGCCTCCAGATTTACTCATACACCCCCAATTTGCCTCTCAATATCTCCGTCTCTCCATGGACATACATTGCGCCATATTCTTGATCCAAGCACCAATTGTAGGTGCCTCCATTTTCTTCCAGATGAGAGCTATAGTCCTTTTTGCCTGTAGTATAGCAAAATCTGATTTAGATTTGTTGAATACAGTTGCAGCAAAATCATCTTGGTCAAGTAAAATGTTCACAGACAAGATGAACATAGTTTTATTGATCACCTCCCTTCAGAATGTTTTAATTGTGTCACAATTCCAGACACAGTGCATACATTTTTCCTTTAGCCTCATTGCTTTTACAAAGGTCAGGTATATCACTGTTGTATTTATTCAATTTAAGGACCTGTGTATGTCTGCATTAGCCAATTATATTGGAGTAGCTTTAAATTAGAGTTTGCTGTTTTTTTCTGAGATGCGTCACACGTTTTCTTTCAATCATTTTCTTTTAAGTCCGCCCTCCATGTCTCAAGTCTAACTATTGATGTTTCTATAGAGCCAGATGCAAGCCACTTATATATTGATGAGATCAAACCCCTCTCATTGCAATTTTTTGTTATAATTTATTATTGTTATTATTTATAATAAATAAAGTTCCTCACTTGGAGACATAAAAAAAAATTATCTTGGAATGTCATACATTAGACAGATTTCTTCAAAGGTAATTAGAATCCCTTCTTTAAAGAGGTCACATACTTTACTTATTCCTTTCTTTGCCTATATCTGGAATTCTGCATCCAGCTTGCCTGGTTTAAATGAAACATTGCCCCACACTGGGCTGAATTGTGACAGAGACTCCAATATGTTCATACATTATTTTACCTCATACCATACATTAACCATATTAAGAACTATAGGATGAGCAGTATGTGTTCTTAAGTGCTTTAGCTTGGCTGAATACAGGTGCAAATGCAATGGTACCTTAAAGGAGCCTGACTCTATGTCCATCCAAGACATGCATCTCCAGAAGAAAAATAGAACATTATAGTTCTCAATTGTGTTGCTAAATAGTATCAATAAAGATTTGGACATTTCAGCCCCCCAGTATCAAATGGAAGATACAGCATAGATTAGCGGATTCAAGAACATTTCTTATTCCATATAAATTTCCTGAAGAGTACTGGGAGTTTCTTCAACATTCCCACAGGTGGCGAAAGAGGGATATTTAGAAATAAATACATGAATTTAGGCAATATGTTCATCAGACACCACTTCATTTGTCAGTACCATAGCTATAGGGTTGAGATGAAATAGTTTGATCTAGTTACGAAAAGTATATCCAAAACCACATCAAGCTATAACGTCAAAGATATAAGTCCACTCAACCCTACCAAAGACTTCTTCTAGCAGGATGATTAAGGCCTCTCTCACTGAGGCCGAGAGGTAGCCATTGTTTTAGGATTCTAGATGTATCTCACGAAGCGGAGTTGCCAATTTATCTTTTAAGTAAGATTTAGAATCTTTGCAGAAGGTTATAAGAATATGCAACAAAAGTCTAAGAATACAGAAAGCATAACTGAGTCTCTTTGTAGTAATAGTGTAAGCGCTGATAGATGGTCGGTCCTACGTTGATAGTTTAGGATGATAGTTACATTCCCACTATGCACTGATCATCTGTTGGGTTAGCTGCTTGATCTCTCTTGTCTCTCGTGTTTAACACCAAGCTAATTAGAGCATGGAGAGAACAGTCCCACTCTATGATCAAAGACATAGTGTGTGTGTGTGTGTGTGTGCATGTTCTTGTGTGTGTGTGTGTGTATGTGTGTTTGTGTGTGTGTGTGTGTGTGTGTGTGTGTGTGTGTGCGCGCGCTGAAATGCTTCAATAAGGGGATGTAACACTGCAAGTAAACATGAACACACAGTGTGACACATTCCCTTGCATGCACACATCAAGAGAAGCTTTCACAGAAAGCTATCAGTCATCCACATGATGACATGCATATTTTAGGCTTCCCTCCCTGCGCTCTACCTCTCCTCACATTTATTCCTTCACTCCTCTTCCATGTTTTCTTCCCTCACATTTCCCCCTCATTACCGGCGGGAGATATGACACGCTCTCTCTCCCTGTTCAGTAACTATTCCTCAACGCTGATCTCATTGCAAAACAAGTCATTGCCACCTGTGTTGAGGTGTACTTTGAAATATAGCTAGTATAACATACTGGGTCAAAACCATGCTCGCCAAAAATATGCACTTACTGATTTGTACGGTCGCAAGCGCAGGCATGTAAACGTTTAAAAAAAAAACTATTTTGCTCCCTACTGTTATTGCATCTAGAAATATGTAGGGACTATGGCCCAAGTACAAAAAGCGACATAGCATCAAAGAAGTATGACAGCAGGATACACAAGCCACTGTGATTGTATGTGACAGAGCAACAGGAAAATTGCAGATATTAGTCACAACAGGAGGCAATGTTTCTATAGCCTGCTTTTACAACATGGTCTCCACAAAAGGAGAAAGGTATTTATTAGCAATGAGTGTGTCTACTGGCTACTTATTTTAAAGGTATACTGTTTTCTGAAGATCTTACACTGCATTTCACAATGGTTTGCAATATGTGGACCTAGTCTAAAATGAACATGAAAGAACAAAGGTCAGCCAGTAAGAGCGTGTGTGTGTGTGTGTGTGTGTGTGTGTGTGTGTGTCTCAGTGCTGTTTACCTCTCTGTAGACATTTGCAGGCCCAGTGGCACATTTAACCAGCCAGGTGTGAAAGATGCAGAGGGCCAGATGAGGAAAAAGCTACATTCAAGTGGAGCAGAAATAACGCTATGTTGCTTATTAGCATATCTCTTCTGTGCAGAAACCCAGTGACATCCCTCAGAAACACAGCTAGTATTTTGCAATAAGCTATTTTCTGTTCTTGTGTGACTTTGATGTCAAAAGACTTTGTGTGGCTCTTCTTCACATGGAGAACAAAAGCCAATTGCTGACGACGCAAAGCTTGAATGCACAAGTTGCCGCTGCAGAGTAATCCAGTAATCGCTATCTGTTCGAAACAAGAGTTTGCAGGATGAGTGTGTGTGAATGACTGCACATAAGGGTGTGCCTTTAAACGTGCGTGCATGTATGTGGTCTTTTGTGTGTATGCGTGTGTGTGTGTGTGTGTGTGTGTGTGTGTGTGTGTGTGTGTGTGTGTGCGTGTGTGTGTGTCTTTGCGTGTGTGTGTGTGTTGGTGTGAATATGTGTCAAGGCCTATACGGCATGCTAATTCAGATGAGTGGCCACACTAGGTATTGAACACGTGCCACTGTTGGTGCATGAGCCTTTGTTTGGGGACTGTGCTGTTTACTAATGAGAGGGACTCTGTCGCCTCCGTGTGAGCTGTGGAGGAAGAGGAGAAAGAAGCAGGATTAACACACACACACACACCGACCCCTGTCTCTTTCCAATCATGGACTCTGCTTCTTTAACCAACCTCAAAAGTACATAAATTGTCAGGGACAGTTGTAGAGCAGTGCTCTTTTTTAAGAGCCAATAGCAATACATCTTTATTTCAGCACATTTCTGTATGTACAGTTTTTTTCTCTCCCATTTGAGAGATCCTGCCACTTACAGTAAGGTGAAATAATGATATCTTATTTTTTTATATACTGTATATGGACAAAGCCATTAGAACTCTGTTTACAGATTATACATGTCTTTAAATTGTCTTGTACTACAGATTATGTAAAACTGTAACCCAGGGTTTATTAATTATCTACCTTAAGCATCCTTGCAGTGGGCAGATTTATTATGTATCAGTATATCAGAGTTAACAGACACCATTATAGACACACGTCGCCGTGGTGAATAGGTAAATGAAAATCACATCTTACTAATAGCTTTGATTGTAGGGAGGAGAGGAGAGGAGAGGAGAGGAGAGGAGAGGAGAGGAGAGGAGAGGAGGAATGGTACGACCTGTTGTGATCAAAGGGAGGGGGCCCCGGCCATAAGGAGGTGGATGGAGGAGGGCTGAGGGAAGAGGGAACTTTGAGCCATGTACACCAGCCATTCAGAGCCGACCTTGTAATCAAAGAGAGTTGAAAAGCAATTAACTGGGACAATTATAGCAGCCAGAGGAGGCTGAATGGTTGGCTAAGTAAAGTAGTGTGTCATTGAATGGAGATTAATTGATGAGGGGAATATTTCAACATCTCTATTTGGTCTCTAGAAGTTTAAGTCAAACATGTTTTGTCACTGTCAAAGCATAGAAGCATATTCAGGGTTTTATCCATTCTCATTATCTGGTTGAGCTATCAAAACATTAGAGGTCAAAAAATGGAATAATCTTTCTATTATAAGGTACTATACAGTAGAATGTCCATGAAACAGTATTAAGTTTTTCATTTTACATGGCTATTGTTATTAATAATAGGGACTTCAAGGCATGTCTAATATGTCACATTACAGATCACCTGCATAATATAATATGTTGCTAATGGGGCTTTAGCTACATTTTGATTTTGAAATTGTGTTCCAGTTGAGTTAAATAGAAGGATGACCACATTGGTTCATGTCACTCTGAACTATGAGAGGGCAAATACCTTGACAAATTAAAAGCTCAGATACCAAAATCTTCTCTGAAAAAATCCCAGCGTCTGTTGGGTGAAAGCCAATCTAATATAATTTCCCAAGCTTTTCATCAGGACCAGCTAATTCAGGATGCAGGGCAAAAAAATGAAAATGATGATTACAGTATAGAGATAGTTTACACAAGGGCAAATCCTATGAGTGGAACTGGTCGAGCAAAAAGGGAGAGGGTCAGGAAAGCAATGTGTACTGGTTCAGATAGAGATGGAAGATGAGCATTTACAAAGTGGTTCAAATATGACTGAATAATGAATGCCTTTGACTAACAAACTCATCTCCTTTATTTTTATTTTTTTGCTGGAGCATTGTGTACTGAGACAACAAGATACCAGCTGGCTTGTCTGGCACATACAGGTTCTCTACAGTCACCATGGAGAAACTCAGTACTCCTCCTCACTCTGTTACAAGAATCCACACAGCATGCATCACACATGAATAATCACATTTTATCACTACATTCAAACACACTTGAGCCGAGTGCTTTTCTTCCCCATTTCATTTTCTAGTGCAGTTTGCTCCGTCTATCAATAATTCAACAAGCGACAAGATGGAGGAGAATGATTGAGCTTGTTTTTTGTCTTTATGGTTGGACGACAGTAAGTCCAATTAAAAGTGGAGACAGTGTTTTTTCAATTTCCCTTTCGTTTTGGGATTAATTAACGTGTGTGTGTGTGTGTGTGTGTGTGTGTGTGTGTGTGCGTGTTCATGTGTGTGCGTGTGTTTTGAATAGAAGCAAAGAGCACAGGGTTCTGCCTGTGCCTAGTTATCAGTGAGGACCAGCCATGCTGTCGTCTCACTCGACCTCGCACAAGAGAACCCTGTCACCCACTCACATGTGCACAAATATGAAAACACGTAAGATGCATGCGACTTCAGAAAAATCAAGCATAACACATTTACAATTTCAAAACCCATTTACACAAAGTCAAAAGTGCCTTAAAGGATAATTCCTGTTTGCTACTACATGGGTCTTATTGTAATTGTTGAGCTCTGGCAACCAACAGCATTGTACAACAAGGTCAGACTGGGCAGGAAACACAAGCAGTCAAACAACCTGTTTAGTTTAGCCAGATTATCCAAAACTGAAAGTGAGCACACCTGAAATTCCAATAATAACACCTTATTGTAGGCCACAGGAAAACTGTTTGCGCACATCTACGGAAAGTGCAGTAGGTCAAAATTTAACCAGGAAGTCAGTCTGTAAATTGTTATGAATGTTTACAACGTATAGTTTGGGTAATAATTTAACCATCTAACTTTGTCTTCAAACCTGTGGGTTTGTTTAAAGATGCATTAATGGATTTTTTTCCCATCAGGGGCAGGAAACTAAGCTTTGAACACAACACTGACTGCTGAAAAGATGGCGCTGGGGAGAGCTGCCGTGTCTCAAGCTCCTCCTCAACTTTTGCGTTTATTTTGTTTCATATGATACTTACAGTATTTCACATGCTCGAGAACCACTTCTGCACATCAGATCGTTGGTTGACAGTACTTTTCCGCCACGATCAATGAACAATATCCATGGCTTGGTTTACCTGTTGCCGTACCTGGAAAACGGACAAAGAGAAAAAAGAAACCAAGGTTGTGGGCCGGGGTTTTGCAGACTGATGAAACGTGATAACCAGCCTCCTCTGCCCCCTCTCCTAATCCACACAAGGCACTTGGACCTGATGGCATCCCTGGCCAAGCTCTCAAGGTGTGTGCATATCAACTGGCAGATGTCTTCACAGAGATTTTCAACCTCTCACTGCTCAAGTCTGTAGTCCCAACATGTCTCAAAAATACCGCCAATGTCCATGTCCCTAAAAAGACCAAATCCCACTGCCTGAATAGCCTGAATAGCCATAAAGCACACCACCTCCACCATCATCTGTAGCTGCTAAATGTTCCACTATGTTCACCAGCTAGCTGCAAACTTTGTCTGTCTGCTGTCTGGTGCTAAGCAGGTACAGTAGCACACAATCGGTTTGGTAGAGCTTTATTTGTTGAAAACAGCTGCCTGCCGCTGCTGAATCAAAATTGATGAGAGCAAACTTGTGGGCTGTAAAAACAAAGCTATGAGCAGTTGGGTGTATTTGTGGATGTCACTACAAGTGAAGACTTTCACATTGCCCAAAGTCATAAATGCTAACATTAGCATGCTAACATGCTTACAATGACAACGTTAACATGCTGAACTTTAGCAGGTAGCAGAGGTGGAAAGTAACAAAATCCAGTTACTCACGTTACTGTATTGAGTAGTTTTGTTGTGTATTTTGTTTTTAAAATCGGTAATTTAAAATGTACTTGATTACATTTTGAGTGAGGTTTTGTATTTCGCTGCATTACAAATCCCATCCATTACTGAATAAAAAAAAAACTTTGACTACCAAAAACCGAAAGGAAGAAAAAAATGTTCGCCCGTAACCACTACAGTGATGAATGATCAGCATCTAGGCTGCCTACCAGGCGCCAAGTCTTTCTCTAGGTGATTGAGACAAGATGGAAGTGGATCAGGCGAGCGACGACGGTTCAGAGACTGTTTCAGTAGAAATGCTAGCTGAAACATCGAATTCTGCTGCCCAAAATGACGAAAATCCTTGGCCACATTTGAAAGACTGTTTTTCATTTAAATTCAAGAGGGTCAATAGTATCATCATGCAATGCCAGATGTGCCTGCCAAAGGTGACTGAACTGGCAGCATTCAGTAACTCCACACCTAATCTGCGGAAGCATGTTTTGGTAAGTATTTGTGCATTGGTACTTCAAACAAAGTTTTCATGACTACTAGCACATTGCCAATTAGCAAAACAAAATGTTTCGTGGCATTGCTAATTTTTGTCTAGCACTAGCAACTTGTAGGACAACGTATGTAGGACACTGGCTAAATATCCCCGCCCCATTTTACAGTTTTTTTTTATTTAACTTACTTATTTAGTACATTTTAAATGAAATGAGAAGTTAACTGCTCACCAAAGTAGTTAAAATGTATTCTGTGGGGTACTTAAATGTGTATACCTAATTTAATGGCAAGCCATCAGTTGTTGGGATATTTCAGCCTGGACTAAAGTGATGAATAGATCAAAGTGGACCGAATGAGTGACTGACACTGCCATCCCTTGGTAAAATATTGATAAGTGCAGCAATTAACCCTGTATGATTGTCTAATTGTCCCAGCTAGACTTCTTTTTAGTGATGTTGCTGCATCTCCAGATCTTAACAAACCATGTGGTAAGTACAAAGTCATTATTATTTACAGAAGTGATGGTTAAAACATTGAAAGTAAGAGCAAGGTTGTAATAAACCACAGTTATCCTTTGAGCTGTGGGACCTGAGACTTGACCTGGACTTGCTTTGTGTACTTCTCCAGAAAGAGTGAGTTATCTTGAGAGATCTTACACCTTGGCCACAGCCAAAGGAATTTTTAAATATTTAATATTTGCATGGAAATGCCTCAGAAACCCACATGTGTCTTGACATTGAGTTGTCGCCCCAATGATCTTTATTAGGCTAATTAAGCCAATTAACCTACTGAAACAATTCAGCGAGATCGCTGCAACACCTCGCCAATGCTGAACGAAACCCTGAAGGTACATTGCACAGAGGCATGTGTGTGACTGATCCCTTCCCAGATACACCAAAAGGACAAGCACTGTTTCATATCATTACCATAAACAAATTAGGGCACCGCTCCCTCGTTAGGCCAAATATGTCTCATTAGTGCCACAGCTGAACAAACCTCCTGATTAGGCCTCACTGTCTCCCTCTGAAGCCTGCAAAAGGAGAGTCTATTTTTTAATTAAGCTCATTTGCATTTACAAATGAGAAGCTAATTAATGAGACTCGTTTTCTGGGGCTTTTCTAGTTTGGCAGGAAGCACGTGGAACAGTTTCTACTTCGTTGCAGAGAAGCAAGATGTAAAAAAGATGCCAGGAAAGCACAAACTGTGGCTTAGACTAACAGAGAGCTGTGGTGATGTTGTCTGCACTCTTGAAACGACCTAAACTAATTTATGTTGTTAAATAATTTCCTAATGCACAGAGCAGAGAAAACATTATAATTGAGATGTTTTTCATCCTTTGTATGTTTTCTGCTACATGAATTTACAAGAAGCCTCACTCCTTTCTCAATCATAATCTTAGATAAGATGTGCACAACATTATTTGGTTTCTCTGATGGGAGCAATTGATTCAAGTCTTTTTTTTTGTGGGTTCACACAAGCTACACACCATCACAAATCTCCGGGGAGCCAAAGGTGTTCAGGACAGAGCCAGGGGAAGCGTAGGCTGTGTGTCATGCAAGAATAAGAAGGTGACAGGGCAAATACGGTGTGTGCATGAGGGTTATGATGTGTATTTGTGAATGTGCAAGTGTGTGTTAGAGGAAGAAAAGAGGGAGAACAAGAAGGAGAGAAAAAGGAAAACAGCATCAATTAAATAACCCTCCCACACAGCATCTGGTGCTCTCTCTCAGACCGTCTGTCTCTTTCCCGAACGTTGCACGCCGATTTTCTGCTTCTCTGTTTCTTTTTCCCTCTTTCTGTCGTTTGGTAGCATCATTCCCTTTGTTTCTCAGCCTAGACATGCTAGTTAGCTCGGGTCACAGAGTGCAGCTTCATCCACTCTGCCACTCTGCCTCTCTGAGCGTTACATCTTCCATCCACCTCAATAATATACACAGGTTAGCTTGAATGCAGCAGCTGATGGGAGGAGGGTGAAACAGAGGAGAGTTAATGTAACCAAGTGAAAGAGTGTTAAGAGGAAAACCCGCTGACCGCACATTAACCAAGCAGATGTGCACACTTTCATTATGTTGCTAATTAATTCCTAACTCGTGCTAACTGGGCTACCTTACTCCATGATTCAATGAGACATTTTTCCATGCTAATTAGACAGCTGTCCTTTTCTGTCCATCCATCTTTCTCCTTTCGCTTGTTGTTGTGAAATCAGGTCAGTCGGTGTGTATCGTGGAAAGACTAATACTAGATTGAATGATGAGGATCAGGAAAGCTTTTATATTAATAGGCAGAATCCAATTATAAGTTCACGCGAACTGAGCTAGCTGGGAAAATGAATGTGCATTTCAACATTTCAGTTTGATGTTATGTTCCAAGATGAGAGAAAAGGAGTTGAAGCTCTGAAATGAGAAAACAAGGGGGGAATTATTAGTGTGAATGGATCAAATCAGTAGTTGGATCTTTCAAGGTAGGTACGAAGTGACGATAGGAAAGAAGAGATCTTGTAACAAATTAGGGTGAGACATTGGTTTCTGTTGTTTTTTTGTCTGTCATGTTTGAGTGTGTGAGTGTGTGTGCTGACAGGGGGCAACATCTCCCATTTAATGTGCCTGATTTTGGAATCTAGGTCAGCGTGGTGAATTAAAAACACCACATCCCTAACAACATCCCTCTGCATGGCTACAGTCAAGCCCTCCAATGAGGATCCATGTACATGCACACACACACACACACACACACACACACACACACACAGTCAAGCCCTAACAAACGTAATCCAATTTTAGATATGAGCATTAGTATCTCAAAATTCTCAAAGATTTGAGAGAGGAAAATATTAAAGGAATTCATATTAGGCCCGCTGACAATAAAAATGGTGTGTTCCTTCGACAAATGAGGGCATTTTTTTCACACAGCAGTTCAGTGCAGGAATGATGAGTGTGACACCAGTGTGTGGGAATGAGTGGGATTTGATGGAGTCTGCGCTTTGTTGTAGAAACACTCTTGGTTAATGATATGCCTCTTTCATCCAGACTCCCGGCTCCCCTCCCATTCTGAGAGCGAGGAGAGATAACGAGGGAGCAGACAGCCCCAAAGTTCACACAAAGAGGAGAAGAATCAGCACAACGCACAATCTCTGCCTTCACTCTGAGAAACTTTCTCTTCTTCTCCGTCTCCTTTCTCCTCCGTCTGTTTTCCCGATAGTCTTCAGATGCTTATTCAAACTTGTCCAAATACTCCTACTGATCAAGTAGGGGACAGATGCACTTGTGTAACTCAGATGTTGGAGGGCTCTCTGGATTCAAGTCCAATTGAATGTAGTAGGCTATATGAACAAAACTGAATTTGAGTGTAGCTTAAGGCGTGAACAGCAGTAGGGTGACAGAGATGCTATGAGTGCGTGACTCATAACTAATAGTTAGTAGAGTGTTGGTTTGAGAATGTGCCTCCTGTTACTCTGTGCATGCTCCTGTGCGTGCACTTGCCTTGCATCTTAGTGTATATGGGTGTGTGTGTGAGTTTGCGTGTGCTTACGTGTACTCATGCATTGATGTGTGACTCAATTGGACCCAGGTTCGTCTCTCTGTAGAGCTCTCTCACCATGCTCTGATGGATGTTAATGTGGACTGACGCAGGGGTGTCCCCCGAGGGAGGGAACACAGCCAGCGAGGGAGAAGGAGGAAGGGTGTGTGTGTGTGTGTGTGTGTGTGTGTGTGTGTGTGTGTGTGTGTGTGTGTGGGGAGGGAAGGGGGATTCATTCCTCTAATCCTCTCCCTTCTTCACAGAGCTGGAGCAGGGAAGAGGCACTGAACCGCCCAATGAATAAATAAAAGCCTCAGCCCCCACCTCACCACCGCTCCAGCCTGAAGCCCTGCACAGGAGCACTTAAAAGCATTTTAACAAGAGAGTCACTTCATTAAATATGGACTTCCTGTCCGCAAAAACCCTAGAAGGAAAACTCTGGGTGACTTTTACCATTGTGAAATATGGGGAAGAGTGTGGGGGTGGAGGAGGGCATGCATGGGACATGGAGGCGGAAAGGGAAACTATTGCGCAGATAGACAAAGGGAGAGAAATATAGCAGAGCTGGGGGAAAAAGGATAAGCAAGGCGAGATAACAGAAGCACTGAGCTGGAAATTGGCGCGGACCTTTCAGATCTCTCTAAATTAGCACAGAGCACACATCAGGTCAGTTTTGCATTCATAGCGTGTCCCTTTTGTGTTTTTGCGCATTGTTATCTATGTTCCAAACCCTGACAGAAACAAATGTCATAAAATCATTACAAAGAATAATATTTGAGAAGAAGAAGAAGAAGAAATAGAAGATTAAGACGCTGTGGGAAGCAGCTATGGGAAGAAAACGACTTCTGATCTGAGATCAGCTCAATAACATTCAGAATTTAAAGGCTTGGAATCTGACTAGCACCAAACTGTTTTTCAGAAATTTGAAGTTATGTAAAATGTTCAAATCTGATGTCTGATAGCCTTATTTGTATTTTTCTGAAGCCTTTGCAAGAATGGAGTTGACTACCTAAGTTCAGCTCACTGTTGTATTATAAATAAACCATTTGTTATGAACAGTTGTGTTTGTGTTCAAACAGAACAGCGTTAAAAGAGAATATATTACCTCTGAGCTTGTGTTACCCAAAGATGATTCATAAGTCACAAAATACAAGTTCAAGTGTCACATCATAGAGTCCATCTCATGTCAGAAGTTTTCCACACATAACACTGTGGTTATTTCATACTACCTGTAAATTATATACTGTTTAGAAATTCATGAAAGTATATAGGAACCACACGTATGTTATGGCCTTAAAGCTATAGTGCGTAGTTTCTGTCGACCCCATGAGGAAGTAATAACAACTACATTGTCGGAGCATTCACATGACGCAAGCCTTCAGTGGTCACACCCACCCCTCCTCCACGCAGTTGCTCTTCGTCTCCAAAGCTGAACGCTGCTGGTGTCCTTTCTCAGCGGTGATGTAAAATGCATCACTCAAACTTCTGCATGCGAAAGTCACCGGATAAAACCATTTTGTAAACATAGCCATACTGAGAAATACAGATAGAGTGTTGTGCAGCTGATGGGCTTAATTAGCTTTGTATCAACTGTTTTGGCAATGGCTAGTCTGGCTATCACCAGACCAAGCTCAGTCTTTTAAGATTGAACATTAGTCTGGGGAGTCTGCTCTGTATTTTCTACTGCACAAGAGGCATGATCAACGGGCATAGTTCAAATGACTGTACGCAATTGGATAGTCCTTGACCAACTGCCACTTGCTCGTTTGAAAGCCATGATGTCTCTCTCTCATTGGTGGGCCAAATTCTCTGGGCGGGCAAAGCAGAGAAAGGGGAGGTAACCTTGCTCTTTATGAGGTCATAAGGAGGAGATTCCAGATCGGCCCATCTGAGCTTTCATTTTCTCAAACGTAGAGCAGGATACCCAGGGCTCGGTTTACACCTATCGCCATTTCTAGCCACTGGGGGACCATAGGCAGGCTGGGGGGACGCATATTAATGTTAAAAAACCTCATAAAGTGAAATTTTCATCCCATGGGACCTTTAAGATGACTACCTCTGTGCACACAAATGATCAATCAGAGGTAATCACAGAACGGTATCTCGCTAAAAATACCTGTGAATTATTTATACAGGCTTTTTTACACCTGCCCTCTCTTGGGATTCAGTCAATGATCTTGTAGATAATTTCAGTTCTGATATTACAAATGTTATTGATGCCATTGGCCCCACTGAGGTAAAGGTAGTCTATGGTAAGAAAAGAGCCCCATGGAGAAATACTATGTTGTTAAAAATTGAGAAAAGCGTGTTGAAAAGCTGAACGCAGGTGGCAAAAAACAAATCTCCAGGTTCATTATGACTGTATTTATAAAAAGAACTGAGGAATGTGTGGCAGTCCTTCTTCTTTGACATCATTGCCAAAAACTAAAATAATGCATCCACTTAAAACCAATTTAAGTTGCATGACACATTTGGATTATATCAACTATGAAACCTTGGAACAAATTGTGCAACATCTTTAATTTAGTAAATTTAATAAAGGCTTTTTTTAAAATGTTTTCAAATGGAACTCTTGAGCTTGTGGTCACGACATGGGAAGTTGTGTCCACGATATGCTTGGCATTCAAGTGGTTACATTGAGAAAATCACTGCTTGGCATTGGCAACATGGACGCCAAAAGACTCTTCCTTAACAATAATTTATCAAGCTAGCGAGTTGTTAACGTAATGCAGGAAATGCAAAGGCATAATGGCTGCTTTAAGCAATGCAGATGGTGCCTGACGGACACATTTTTCCTCTCAGTGCTTACTGTAGCTATATGAGCTCTCTGCTGAGACTGTTCAGTACTACATAGGCTACCAAAGAGGGTTCAGAAAGGAGTGGGCGCACTTAGAGTCATTTCCTGTATCTGTGTCCTGTTGGTTTCGCCACTGCCCCATCCCCTTAGGAGACTGGCGCAGGTCCAGAGTCTATTCGCTCCGATGGGAGAAGTGAATCAGAGCACAGATTATGACCGATTCTTTCGTCCCATAGTCACTGAAAAAAATATGAAATAAAGCCCCATATCTTCTGAAAATTCTGACACTAAATGGCTCTTTTTTTTTTTTTTTTGACGGTAAAAATAAGGAGAAATTTTACTTAGTCAATTAACATTCGCAAATGCACCAGCTAACAAATTTTCGTAATGCTTAATATGGATGATAGCTGTGTAAAAATGTTATGTTAGCAAGAAAAGTGTCTGCACTTGGAGACAGGAAGTGTATACAATTATATACCATTGGCGCAGTAATGTGTCATCACCCTTATTATAGAGCATCTTTGTACAAACCTATATACACGATTCGACTCCGCTGATGTTGATATCAGCTCTCATGCACACTCACTGCCCTCAACACTTCCAGTACATGCCGAACTGCAGCCGGAATGCCGAAAAATACCACAGAGACAGCTATGGGGAAATCTCAGAACTTGTTAGCCTGCTATATCCTGGCTGCCTGTAGACTTTGGGGTATCTTGCAGCCTCAATTTGGTAAACGGACAGCTTTTTATTTATAATTATTGTTATTTGTATTGGTTTACATTCATTTCTTATTTCTGCTGCTGTCATGATACAACATACGTACGTCGAAATTATACACGTTGCATCAACACAGTTATAGTCCGGATCAACGGAAGTACATTTCCAGGATAACGCTATGATTAGTATTACGCATGTTCCACAATATCGTTCAATAAAGCTGGTAAGTGAGCATTGTGGTAAGACAGGTAAGTAGATTCTATGCTTTTGTGGTCTTAGCCATAATACTGGTTACAAACAACTCAAACATGTCTTAGATAGCTGTAGTGATTGATTTGGCACCTGAGAACATAATACTCACCGGTGAATTGGTTCATGTGTTTGTGGTGCTCCTTTAAACATGTTGACTTAAGACAGAGTAGGGCTGCGGCACCTTTAAGGGGGTGCGAAAGGGACTCCAAAGTGGGTCAGAGTAAAAATATCTTCAACAATTATTCATGGTACCCCGCCTATCTCTACCATACCTGCACCCTGTGAAAAATCTGCATTGCACTGCAGTGAGGGGAGACAAATTGGAGAGAAAAGAAATAAGGAGTGAAGATAGACATGGAAGAGAGAGGTTTGGGGTAAAAAGAACACAGACAGAGTAAAGAGCAGGTGCATTGTTTACTTTTTCGGCGTGGGTGCAATGTGCAATGCACAAAGTACAATGTGTGTGCTGCAAACACGTCCTTTGATGCTCAATGCTAAATGTTTCCTACATTTGCTCCGTCGTTGGCAGCAAACCTCCCACCAAACACCAACACTTTAACCACCATTGCAAATGACTGCCAAGACTGGCTGAATCAAGCATGTGGCCTACCACACCAGTCCTCATATATCTCATGTAACTTTCTTTCTCTTCTTAGATAAAGCAAAGGGTTTGGATTGAGTGAAAAGACTTTTACAAAGCAGACTTTGTGAAGTCTCTCTGATTGGGCAGGGATGCTGTCTTGTGATTTGTGACAGCGGTGGGATTTTGGAGACTTTAGGGTTGGGCACTTGAGGTCGAAAGAGTGTGAGTGCTTGGGTTTGTTTCGTTCTTTTGTGAGTGCCTGTGTGAAAAGCATCATGATCGGAGCAATAAATAAAATCAAGGGCTATGATTGGTTTTAAGGAAAACTAGATTCCAGCACAGCAGAAGGGTGTCATGGCTGCCAGGTCCCTGTAGGTCTGCACTGTAAATCCACACATTAATCAGAGCCGGCAGGGAGAGATCAAAGGAGCCTGTTCCATCTTTACTTAGAGCGGCACTTTGATGTGTGCATGGAGAAAGGGGGAGAGAGAGGAGTGTATGTATGAGAAAAGGGAAGAGAATCAGACAGAGAGAGTGGGGTTGAAAATTAGGATATGAATGACAGCCTGGAGAGAAAATCCTCCTGTGTGGATCCTGCTGGGTATATAAAACATATTAGCAATAATCAAGACCTGGTGTAACTTTGAATATTAACACCAGTTAACACTAAAACGTGTCCTGTTCTTACGAAATGCTCTTTTTGTCACAGAATCCACGGGACAAACAGAATAATCCACACTTAACAGTGACAGTGTAAGGTTGATACAGCACATTGTATGGGTGCTTGCGACTACACATCTCCATGCATGTATTCATACACACACGTGTGCACACGTGCATTGTTCCTTTCAAATATGGCAGCATCACCATATCTTCAGCAATAGAAAATACTTTTCTGCCCCATGGTGGTCCTCTTCTGTCACTGCAAGTGTAAGCTCTCCAAATGTGGTATGCCACCATTGTATGGCAGCTGAGCCTGCAGTTGCCATGGCAACACAGAGCTGCCACACAGACTTTAAAAGCACCATGAATTATTAGTTGGTGTGTTGACACTTTTGCGTTTCTTCCATTCTCTGTGAATCAGAAGCTTTTAGTTCTCAATCCCCCCTGGAGAAAGGTGACGACTGTGTGTAGTGCTTTTAGTCGAGCACTAGGGGATGTGATCACAATGGCCTGAAGAGGTGAAATTGTATCATTATTGCCTGTACTGAATGCTTTTAGCTTTTTTAAACGGACTCAGAAAGTGCAGACAGTGACGCTTTTCTTTTGTCTGCATCTCGTTTACAAACAGCTTTTGTAATTGTACCATAGTAAGATTAACATGATCAAATAAAATCAAGATACACATGGGATAGAATGAACATGACTAAATGACAAAAAAAATGATTAAATTGTTAAATTGTTTTTATTGACAAAAACAGTGTGCTGTCCATTCTGCATTTGAAGTAGGCCTATTTTATATTTTAACTCATGGGCTTTCCTGCCATCTGCTGGCCAAAGTATTGTACGTTACCCTGTGGGTGTTAAAGTAAAGTGAAAATAATCACATGAACTCTTTGCTGCAGTGCTCTCTGCAAGTTGAAACTTTGAAGCATGTTGTATTTTTGACACACACACACATACATACACACATACACACACACACACACAAACACACATACAAACACATACACTTATTACACGATTACTTGATGCAATGTTTCAGTTTTTTTTGTTGTTGTTTTTATTTGAGAAAATGAGTATTGGTCACAGATATTCAACATACATAATTTTTGTTATTTTCTTTCCCCCCACCCATCCCCACCATGCTGCCAGTGCAAACAAAATAAATAAATATATAAAAAATTTAATTTATTTAATTAATAGTGAGAATAAACTCGAAAAGCACACCTCCAATATTACACTGAAAATGTCACAAGCATGAAAATATACAAGACTGAAATAATAATAAAAATAAAACAATATATGCATATATATATATATATATATATGTACATACATACATAACAATGTTTCAGATTTTAAAAATGTTCTCCTCTGTGGCTGGGTTAGCTCAGTGGTAGAGCAGGCGCACATATACTGAGAGGTTTATCCATCAACGCAGAGGTCCAGCGTTCAAATCTGACCTGTGACAATTTCCTGTATGTCTTCCCCCTCTCTCTCTCTCCCCTTCCTCACCTAGTTGTCCTATCAGATAAAGGTGGAAAAAGCCCAAAAAATAATCTTTAAAAAAAAAGTTCTCCTCTAAGGTCAATCAGCATCCCAAACATGACATGTGTATGATCAAAATGAAACGTCATTAGTGTTGCAGGGATATTGTAAAATGTGGTCCAATGTTACATGTTGATGTCATAGGTCAGCAGTTGTGTATTGTTAAAACCAGGAATGAGCTTAACTTTTTATCTGATGTAAGGCTCACTCTCACACTGTCATGGCTGGGACATTTGAATAGAGCAGAGCCATTGTTAATGTTTTTAGTAACACCTGTGCTTTTCCTTTAATAACAAACCAGGGTGTCTGCTGTGAAAAAAAGGCTACTTTACTTGTTTTATGGAGTGAAGTTTGTGTAATTACTAATAGATCAAAATGCATTTTAATTTCAATATCAAATAGTACATGTCAAAATACATGTCACGTGCTTTTGTTTTATGTTTTACTTTTTTATGAGTTTTTAATTAGACTTTTAGTAATTTTTTGAAGGTGAGTTTTTTCTTAATCACTATATTTGTGTGTTTTCTGGTTTTACGTCATGTTGGTTGTTTTGACCAGTAAGTGTTTGCATAAATGAAAATCTTTGTTGTCACCTATCTGTTTTTTTCCCCTTTTCTTATTTTTGTTATTGATCACTCCTATATGAATGCATTTACCTTGTGTTGCTTTTTCTTGGATGATCGATCCCACATGTTTTGTAATTGCTTGGTTGTTACCTGCTGTCTGGTTCACTGCTAGACTGTATTCAGCACTGATGAACACACAACCACAGAGAAATTATATTAAATAAATTGAAATGCATACACGTTATTGAATTAGAATCAATTATACCAATCAAAACATTTGACTATTATTACTTTGTAAATCAGGTCAGGATGACATGGGCATCAAGAGGTATATGTATCGGACTTGGCAGTGCTTCTGAATGTTTAACAATTCAAGCAATGACTACTTTAAGTCCCGTTTACAATGACAGCTAAACAGTAAAGTAATTAGGAGCTAAATACCAGTATGATGTGGCAGTTTAAATGAAAGTCTGGTAATCACTATTTTATTAATGGGTTTTAAGTTTATTTTTACAGTCTATGATTTTAAGGTGCAGTAGCGTACAGTATGTGTAATGTGAAAAAGAGCCATATTTTAAAAATAATAACATAATGCAAAGAAGATCAGTGGGAACTGCACCTACACTCACTAAAAGACAGTTATTGAAATATGTACGTAATCACCACTGCTCTGTTTTGAATAAGAATTTGTGTCTGATATGGTTTTGACACAAAAAAGTTAAATAAACTGGTTAATAAGTCAAATTACCACATCACACTTGTATAAGTTGCATATTAGACCATGATTGGCGTCCAAACTACTTGTGATGTATTAAAATCATGCACCTTAAACTCAGATTTAAGGTGAGCACAGAGAAAAGTTTTTACTTCAGCAGATGAATGTGAAAACAGCTTTCTGGTGTCAAACTCTGCAAATAGATACATCATTCTACACAGTGAATATCAAACATCCAAGTCAAGTAACAATAAGCAAAACACTAGTTTTTTAATGGAGGGGCACTACATATGGCCTCAAAAAGGACCACCAAGTGGAACAAAACATTTAAAAAAAAAACAGTTAAACCACATCATATCTGTATATGTGATAGATATATAGATATTTTATTTGACCTTATTTGTATTTTTATTTATCACTAAATCACTTCTTTCCTCTGTAGCAAGTGAATTTCCCCTGTTTGGGATCAATAAAGTTTATTTTATCTTATTAAGATGGTGTTTACCTCAGATCCACAAGGTGGCACCATCACCTAAACAACTGCCTCAAGAATATACTGTAGAATACAAGCTGCAGGAAGCTATATGTGAAGTCGAGCTGTGGATTGTCACACAGGAAGCCTTATCATAGTGTAATTCTCTGTACTGGACACTGAGTGGCAGTCTTACCTTCTCTATTAAGTTTCATTCTTGGGACACCTGTTCCTTAGCCTCAGGAGACCTTTTAATTACGTATTTGTACATGACCTGTGTGCTATGTCTGATTTGGATTCTTATAACAAACTTATTCACTGATTCACTAATCTTAGGCCTATAATACTGCTATAGGATTTTACTGAGCAGTGAGTTTAGTGACGTTTTGTATAGCATGTGGCTATATTTTGATGGTGCAAAAGCCTGTATGTACAATATTTATTTTGTGTTTATTTACTTATAGTGTTCATGAGATATGGCTGACAGACAAAATTGAAGCTATTTGTTTTTCACTGATTACTGACTGGCCAGTGAAAGATACATTACCTGCAAAGGTGACTGGGCGCAACTTGCTTCTAAACATTTTGTGCCAGTGCTGACTCTGCTAACATGCGAGGTGAATGGCGATCAGGGGGCACATCCTCTACCTATAAGCTTATTGATCTGTCCAGAGCAAGCTGCGAACCACAGCCTAGCACCTAGTGTGTACGTCACTGCCATCTCGTCCATCTATCACTGTTGTTTACATGTACAGTTCCAAAGCAAATCTTTTTAGTTTGTATCAAAAAGAATGGAAAGGTCATCATGTTTCAATCCTAAAACATCCTTCCTGACGGTGTCCTCCTGCTCCCTACTTGATCTCTCATTGTGTGTTTCTGATCCAGAGAGACATCTTCTTCAGACAGGTGAGTACATTATATCCACCTGATACTGCAACATGAAGGTTTGCGCTGAGCTCATGTTGCTTGTGACCTGTGCATTTTGTAGCGAACTAGCAATTAAATAGCTCTCCTTTTAAGTTTATTTAAATGCCTCACAACAGCACAGGTTCAAAATGGTGATAACATAATAATAACATAACAATAATGGACAATACAGCAAGAGCAGTATGGCTGGGCAGCGTGTCAGCTTGCGTGGCAATTATCACTTTATGATTGAAATTGGGAGTAGACTCGCGCTCTTCCCGAGTTAATTAAAACGCCCCCCTGATTGGACGGGCAGATAATCCCGACGGGCCTCGTGCTTCTACTAACTTGCGAGCAGGGCAGAGCACGAGTCACAATCTGCCCAAGGCGAGGGAGGGCACGAAAGACGCGCGAGAGAGGAAGCCGACCGTACGAGGGGACCGAGCACAATTAGAGAAGTGTTGTTGAACGTGGGCTATGCGCGCAACAAGGGGGGAGCGCGGTGTACAGAGGAGTGAATGCTCGTAGAGGCTCAGCTTCAGATTCACAGCCTCCTTCTTGAAGAGTCACTGCACTGACAGAGGAAAGGAGCGAGAGGAAGAGAGGAACTCCTAGAAAACTGCAACTCTTGGAGAGAACTACGTGAGTACAGCATACAGTTTTCCAAAACAACAAATAGGATAGAGAAACAAGCGGAAGAGTAGACTTTTCCTGGTCAGAATCTGTTCTGGAAGAGAAAATGAATGTGAGCGAAGAGAACCTGCTTAAGTCCATCAGCAACGACGCGCTCCTCGACCTGACGCAGCGCTACGGCCAATCAGCCTTTGGGTTCGGTCCCGGCCACGGTGCTGGAAGTCCCGGCCGGTTCCCACTCACACCGGCCAACGACTTCCTCTCCGGGCAGACTGCGAAGTCCAACGAGAGCGGCGGGGAGCACACGAGCGACGACGAGGACGGCTTTGACTCGCTGGAGTCGCGGAAGAGAGGCTCGTCATTTGGGGACGACAAGCCCGGGGGCCCCCTCACTAAAAAGTCCAAGGAGCAGCGGTCCCTGCGGCTCAGCATCAACGCCCGGGAGAGGAGGAGGATGCATGATCTGAACGACGCACTGGACGGCCTGCGCGCTGTTATCCCCTACGCCCACAGCCCCTCGGTGAGAAAACTCTCCAAAATAGCCACTCTCCTCTTGGCCAAGAACTATATCCTCATGCAGGCTCAGGCTCTGGAGGAGATGAGGCGGCTGGTGGCGTATCTGAACCAGGGACAGACCATAAATTCACCAATCCCCACCGCCCTGGCGCCCTTTGGACAGGCCGCCGTCTACCCATTCTCGGGCTCTGCACTCGCCACCTGTGCCGAAAAGTGCACTACTTATTCCGGGACACCGTCGAGTCTCTTCAAACACTGTAACGACAAGCCTTGATTTGGTTTAATTCTCTTTCCTGAACTTTTACCTATTAGGCTACTGCACCCATGCCGGTCTCTCTCCCACTCTAGTTATTTTTTTTTTAATCATCATTCATTCTGTAAAAAATACAACAAGTTTAGTATAATGCATAATCTTAAAATATTGTTAAGTAATTATACTGCAATGTTTTATCCATATTTAACAAACGCTACATATAAAACAAACAGCATTGGGCCTTCCTGTATGATTAAGTTTGTCGCTCGTACTTTACAGACAGGTCCATATTATGAGTTTTGGTAAATTTTAGGAGGATTAAGTTATCAGTTCTTATTTGATCTATGCAACATTCAGCAACTTACAACATGAAAAGTAGAAATGCCAAGACATGCGACCTAATCTCGACCTTTAGATTTAGCAAATATGAAAGGACTTCCCTCGACTGACTGTACTGATGCTATGTGGAGGAACAAATGTGATGTTGGCTGACACTATTTTCTGGAACGATGTGTTGACAAGTTTGTTTTTTATTTATTTTAAGTCATTGCACATCTCACATGATTGTATTGTAACTGTGGAAAACCATTTGCTCCAAGCCCGGCTATACTATTATATTACTACATTGAAGAAGCGTTTTTGGTTGTGTTGCAACATGGATTTCATATATTGTTTACATGTCTTTATAATTAAAACACATATCTTTGCTTGGACCTTGTTTTCCTTCATTTCAACCACCCCAGCTTTTTTTCTCACTTTAAAAAAAAAACATTAAATAGCATACACACTACAACTTTAACTGCCAGCCACAATTGCATATGACATAGGACATACTACACATTCATTTTTGCTTGTTATATGTTAGTTATGTTGTGGACATTATATGTGGTATTTTGAGACTCTGTAAAATAATCCAGTTTTAACGTACAATATGAAAGGGCTGTGATTTACAAAAGAAAAAAGGCTAAAATATGAAAATTAACTGTAAATTGGAGCTGTAGAAAACAATATCTGAAAATCAAGCACTCGCCTCTCACGCTGCTACAATTATTTCCAGTTCTCACTCTCTGAGTGGCCCTCCTAAAATGAGTTGGCAACTTTCTTTTCTTGCATGAGAAGCCTCTGACACGAGGAGCTGAGTCTAAACGAGCTCAGAGGGGCTGGTGGGGCCCGTTTGGCATGCAGTAGGGTCGGTGGCGCTGAGGGGAAGGGCGCAAGAGCCGCCCGGGGCACCCAGGACCTGTCTCTGGGTATTTGGGTGATTGCAGGCTTCCTTGGCGGGCTCTACTCTAGACAGCTATTAACACGATTTCAGCTCCTGTCTTCCTGCTCGACTTAATTCAGTGAACATTACAGGGCCAGTTTTCTTTTGCAGGTTTTGACTTGTGAGTGGATGAATTTAGAAAATAAGTGGTCATAGTGTTAGTTATATTCCTGAAAACATATCAGTGTTTCTTTAGTGTCCTGTTGTCTTTATTTGTCTGACAGCAGTCACCTTTACCTGGAAACTGACACTTTCTTGGTCTACCTTTGTCCATTTATGTTAATCTTGGCTGATGTTGGTGTTATAGTGTTGTTCTTTTTTAGGGTAATCATTATAATGAAATTCAGGATTTTCTTCTTGTAAATAAAAACATTTGCTTGATAACAGTAAGAGATGCTTATAGTGTTTTTGTAGCCTGCAAATTAAAACCGGCGGTGGGGAAACTATTTTCCAATATAATCCAGCCAGTAGTACTGAATTAGATTGTGCTGCCATTACATTGAGTTCTCAAACCAGAAAATATGTTTTTTTCCCATCACACCAGTCCACAAAGTTTTGTGATTAACAGCATCCATTCCATAATTTTTTTAAATCAAAAGAAATCATTACTTTCAATCCCACTGCTTTTCTTTCTTTATATCAACATTAATTTGGGCAAAAACTAAGCCATGCAGTTTAGAATACACTAGACCAGACATTCAGATCAGGCCATTCTATTTATGCTAGTCAGAGTGACTAAGTGATCCACCCCAGTCTCTCTCTTACAATTTAGCTGCATGTCACAACAACAGGCCACCCATGGCATCTTAAATTGGCCCTCTGATGACACGTCTTGTCTGAGACCCCCACGAGACAGTCAGGGCAGCGGGGATGAAATGTGACAAATGCTGCCGATGATGTGAGGGCGCTGGCCCTGCGCTCCATCAGTCTCCGTACAGCCTAATTGCCATAAATGAGATGGTTGCCTTTTTGCACGGAGTGTTGGGTGGTCACTTTCGCTCCCTATAGGCCTCTAATGTCGAGCTGTTGAGATATATGTTTTATTGTGTCACCTTATTATCTTAATGGCCATCAGAGTGCATGGTTGCAGTGTGTCATTTGGCATGTAGGCTATACATTAAGACAGATTTGTGATTTTGCTGGTCAATTGGTAGTGTTTGCTGACCCTTTAGCCTACCAGCAGCGGATGGTGTGTACATAAAATCACCTATAATCTTTATATTTCCCTGTAATGAGATACTTATGTAGTTTAGAGATGTGTAAACAGAGTATTAAAACAATATCATTAAATATCATTAAAACGTGGTAAAGCCTAGTGCCTAGTGTATTTATGTTACTCTGTGTAACATGTGTTGAGTGCTCATTTAAACAGATGGTAGAGACAGGGACTTTCTCATTTGAATTCATTTAAATGAATACACAATTTGTCTCTTATCACGTTTACATTCAGTACAACAGCAGATAAATATAATTTGGTGTTTTGATAAATGAAACTGGTCAGAAACTCAATTAATTGGGTTTTTACCAAGCAAAAATACAACATACAGACTAAAACAAACATACAAGAGGATGATGTTCAGCAAATATAAATACAAATATAATTTTTTTTGGATGCAACAAAGCGAACAGATCAATGCCTCAATATGCCCTGGGCATGCCCCTGCAGAAATGTGTGTCAAGATGTAAAAAAACAAAATACCAAGTGTGCCTGTCTGAAACACTTGAAAAAGGCTGCAATAATTGAACATTTTCTTGAAAAGTCTGATTGAAAAAAAAAACTGCACTACAAGAGAAAGCAGAACATTTAAATAAATATCTCTGTGGCATCTAATTGACCTGCATCATCACTGTCCGCTCCTTACAAAAAGTGGAGTATTGTAGATGAACATCATTTGATGTAGTTATAATGTCATATTATAGTCACATTGTTGCTGGCATTTGCTCCTTGCAAGGTTGTATTAAACACCAAATAATGCATGTTGTTAAAACTGTGTAACCCACCTATTTAGCATTTAAATACACTACAGTATATATGATTAAAACATGTTTTTTTTAACACACTATAATGAAGTTATGAACCGATATAAGGACATTTGTGAGAATGATTAATGCACAGTATTTGTCCACATTTACAACTTCTCTTACGAGGACATATTGTACATTACTACAACTGTGTTGTCATTCATTATCTTTTATACGCCTCTACAGGAGGAGTTATAGTTGTTGACAATTAAAATAATAAACGCTTCAATTACATTATAGTGTGTGATAAACCATTTATTAAATGTTTATATACCAATTATAAAGGCTAAAAAAGGAGGGTTGGAGTGTTACTATAGTAGTAGTAAAATATACATTCTAGACTTAAAACCAGACTAAATATGACAGGATGAAATAAATTAGATATAGTAACAAATAAAAAAAACACACAGAACATCTTGCTGCCTATTCTTACCTATTGTCTGTTGTTGACAGTGTCTTAATGCAGACAAACACAGCACTACAGTCAGTGCACTACCACTGTCACGACAGCCCAGTGTGGTGCAGGAGTACGGACAGACTGTGTGATGTCTGTAAACATTTGTGTTTGCTCTCAGTGGGATAGAAAGGGAGTGATTTCATTAGCATGGCTCGGAGCTTTGAGGTATGTTTGTGTGGTTTTCTCCAACCCGATGGTATAGTACTAAAACCATATGCCCTTAAGTGCGTACCTCTGCCTAATGCATCTGACAGCGCTGTTTTCTCTAATTAAGTTCTCTCTATGTGCAAGCTCATGTGTCTGATGCACATTGTAGCACTTCATCTCACACACACAGACTGTACTTACAACAGGGGCCTTGAAGGAAAATGAACATACTTCAGCTTTGATTATGCTTACAGTGGGGGATAAAGGGGGTTTAAAAAAACATTAGATTTTTTTCTATTAAAAATTGCTCACAGAAGCATAATTGTGGCTTTACAGGCCAAGTGACATAGAAGATTTGGTTGTTTCAGGCAGTTTCATGATGGAGGGAAGGGGTGGGGAGGTGAGGTAAACAATAGGGCTAAACAAGTGAGCGCATGTGTGTGTGTGTGTGTGTGTGTGTGTGTGTGTGTGTGGTGGTGTTCATCAGTGAGTGGGGTGGTAGAAAAACAGCATGGGACGAGGAGGAAGAGATGGTGCCTCAGTGTTTTTGTGCCGGCGGTGGCCCTGTAAGGACCCCCCACCCACCCACCCACCCATCACCCATAGACCCCCCAACTTCTCTGCTTAACTATGACATCACGCTCTGTCGTCCCTCGCAGCCCCGCCTTGTCGGAAGCGATGAGCGGGAGAGTCAGTAGGTTCCGAGGAGCCATGTGATTCGGAGCGACGTTGCTGCAAGTGCAGCGGGATGGGCCAGGGCCCTTCGTTCGTTAATCAGAAGTATAAAGGGGGGGTGGGGGGGTGTTTGTGCGCTGTGTGTGCGCCTGTGTATGTGCTCATATGGCCACAAACCCTCAAAACATGGCAGTCAGGCAAAGCGTTTTGCCTATCACCACAAGGCACCTGACACCACGCGTAGTAGACCCAGACAGTGTGTCAGGGACCAAATTGGGCCTGGTGGGAGGGAGAGGAGATGGAGGAGGGTTGTTGAATATGATTCAGGGCCATGGTGGCTCATCATCTAGGTTCTCTTTGTGAGTGTGGAGATAGATATCATCGCATCCCAGTTTTGTTGCATGACTTCCCTTCCACTTTGTTAAACGCCTCTATTTTCCCCTCCTCTTTTCTCCTGCTAACATGCCTCCATGTTTCTCCTCTCTCCACAGTCCCTCCCCCTTTTCCATCACTCTCATTCTTTTCCCTTTTAGCTTGTTGTCTTGACAGAGGATACGAGCTGACAATTGGGGGCATCCGTTAGTGTAGCACTGCCTAATCTCTGTAATGGCCCCCACAGATACAGGACTGGTGGTGAGCACACAGAGAGACACATACACGCAAACGCACCTCAACTCGCAGGACAAATGTACATGCAAAGCCCTGGGGTCAACAATCATCTCTGTGTTCATCCTTTTGTACACACCACCTCCTTACTCACATACAGACTACTCTCTGTATCTCTTTCTCGCTCGCTGTCTCTATCACACACACACCCACCCACACACACCCACACACACACACACACACACACACACACACACACACACACACACACACACACACACACACACACACACATACACCCCCCACACACACCCACACACACACACACACACACACACACACACACATACACACACACACACACACACGGCCCAGCACCCCTCTCCTTGTTCAGTACCAGCTGAGGAGCACCATGGTTTTGTGGTGAGCAGGGGAAGCTCGTTATCCTCATTAATTAATGACAAAAGCGATGTAATTGGCCATCCATAATCCTCCATGCGGAGAAGGTGTGACAGGCAGGGCCGGGACCGTCCTCTCTACAGCAAGTGCAACTCATAAACACACAGAGAAAATGAAGATACATTTCATACTGTGTGTGTGTGTGTGTGTGTGTGTGTGTGTGTGTGTGTGTGTGTATAGAAAGACTGACTTGTAATTACAAAGTGAAGCTCAAGGTGTTAACAGAAGGGATATGTAAAACTGTATATTTCTATCACTTCAGTCTGAATCTACACAATTGAAGAACAATTCAAAGTATGTCACTTGATTTTCTAATTCTCATCCTGTTGTGGCATTTGAGGCACCAGGCTGCAACACGCTGTACCCCCCCTCTCTGAATGAAAAGACAAGATTAATGGCACTTCCTGTCGCCAACGATCTTGCGCTAGCCTAATTAAAACCATTGGAACATGCGCGTGGCCAAGGATCAGTGGCTTTTAATGAGGAGCTTGTAGGCTGATTTGGGCCTCATTTTCTGCTTAATAAGGCCGGTTTAAAAAGTAATTTTGGAGGGATGTGACTCCTTTAAACCTGCTCATTATCAATGATAGCGCTTCACTTAAGTACTTCAGGAAACGCTGTGTTTAATTAATATTGTGTCGCGCACGTGGATTAGCTGACAGGCTGGAATGGTGGAGTGCAAGCAAGTGAACAAGGGAGCTAAAATTGATGAAGAACTTTCAAGGGCACTGATTTCATTAAGCAGCTTCATTACAGCCCAAATAACTCTTCATGTCATTTCAATGCTTCAGTCGCTCTCACCCCACACACACACACACACACACACACACACACACACACACACACACACACACACACACACACACACAAAATAACCCTGTGCTGAATGAGGAAGGTGCACCAAGGATTTTTACATTTTGAGTGAAAATAAGACAATGACGCTTTTGCTTCAGGCAATGAAATCTAATCTCTATCTGACATTTTTTGTATTCTTTCTTTGTGAGTATTGCTGACATATAATATTTGCAGAATTTTCTTTTACTCTTTTTATTATTTCCTTCTTGTTTTACTTTTTTTTTGTATGAGAGCTCATAAACAGAGCTTTTAGGTCAAGCAGTTTAAGAGCTTGAGAGTGCTGCAACTTTCACTGTGCACTGAGGCCACAAAGGCTCTTACGGCCTCTTCATCCCATTGTGATAATCTTCTTAGCCCCTTGACTCCACTGTTCAATATGTATAGAGCCGAAAAGAGCTGGACTTGAGGGGCTTCGAGTGTCCTGCAGCTCAGCCTCTGGGATTTTCCTCTCTCTAGGACCAATTACCACACACAAACAGTCTGAGCACTTTTCTCTGTATGACATGAGGCTCCTTTGTTACACTGTGACGAGGCTTAGTGTACATCGGTCAATCAAGCTCTCCGCCACCCTGCAGGTGATTATTTCTAATCCATTCACTTTGCCTTGCTGTACAAAACTGTTTTGCTTATGTCAATGTGAGGAAATGTGGTCAGAAGGTTTTGTAGCTCAAAATTCAACTAGATTAGTTACTTTAGTAGGCAAACAAGTAAAACATAATAAGTGCTCAAGCATAAGATACACATGATATAGAAACAAAGTCAATTAAACAAGACAAGTTTATAGCAGCTTTGAGATAAATGCTAATATTAGCATAGCGCCATGCAAATATACTATTTACTGTCTTGGCGGGTCGTCCACTAATCACAAAGTTGGCAGTTCAATTCCTCTCCTGTCCACATGTCTTGGTGTCATGGCAAACCACTGAACCGACTGTCAGGCTAGCACCTTGCATGGTAGCTTACTGCCATAGGTGTGTGAATTAGAGTGCGGATCAGGCCGCATTTTTCTGTCCGAGCCCGGCCCGCGTCCGACAGGCATTAAGATATTTATGTCCGAGCCCGACCCAAGCCCGACACAGTTAAAATCTCGTGTACGTTTGTTTGTGTGGAAAGCCCGCTTTTATTAAGCAACTGTAGGAAGGCATTCGGGAATTGTCAACAGATGAACGCATCAGCGCACACGGGGCAACATGCTCACATTAACACAGGCGCGCACCTACATAATAAGCTTTTTTTAAATTTAAAATGTTCAATGCCTTATCGCGCTCATGTGACTGAGCCCGACCCCAACCCGAACATCATTTCTAAATATCTGTCCAAACCCGGCCCGGCCTGTCGGGTACCGTCGGGCTCGGTTCGGGCATCCATCCTCTAGTGTGAATGGGTGAATGAGAGGCAAATTGTAAAGTGAATTGACCTGATGATGGCGCTAGAAGAAATGTCTGGAGATTGTGATGGGGACATGAATATGTGCACTATATTTCATAGCAATCTATCCAACAGTTGTTGAGAAATTTCAATTATTTCAATCACAAGCGTCACCCTCATGGTGGTACTAGAGGAAAAGTCAGGGGATCAACATTAGGGTTCATCGTCTGGGAACCATGAATGTGTGGACAACATTTTGTGCCAATCTATCAAAAAGTTGTTGAGATATTTCACTGTATGCGTGATGTACACCTTGCTAGAGAAAATGTCAGAGGCATTGTCCTAAGATAGGTAAGATGGGCTCCAGTGCTCACTATTATGACGGGTCCAGGTTCTTCTTTAAACACAGGCGTATTCCTGAGGTGGCAATCCGTGCGAGGGCCCGTTTTTGCCCAACATATTGTTGGAGGGCCCAACCCCACTGGCCCCAGTGCAACTGCACTGCCTACACTGACTATACAAAAGTCATTAGGATAAATAAATTGCCTGGGAACCATGAATATCAAAAAAAGTCATGGCAATACATCTGATAGTTGTTGAGATATTTCAATCTGGACCAAAGTGGTGGACTGTCACTCGTATGGCTAAAAATCACAAATGTCTGTGTGTAAACTTTGTGGAAAATCCCATATACAATCTCACCTCAAGTACATTTTTACACAACGTTCCCTTAAACTATTCTTTTACTCTCTCATTATTTACTGCTTTCTATTCAATAGCCCCTGTCCTGCACAATTTGTAAATTACTTTTGTTTTATAAGCTGTAGGACAAGGGATAAGGAACAAGTAGCTTCCAGTTAATAATTCAATCTGGAAGACAGAGGAGGGCGACTGGGAGAAATAGAGAGAAAACGAGGCGTTACATTTCGGGGAAGAGATAAATTGGGAGAGAGAGATGTTCACTCTAATCTCCACAGTGGGGACCTGCTTACATTATTTTTGGCATGTCTTGTTGATAATATTCAAACTGTACAACATCCTATCAGGTGATATCACAGTCTTTGAAGGATTATCAGGAATAAGGGGTTTTATTCTGTTTTGTGGAAGGGGATAATAATTTCTTCTGAAATACTAATATGGAAATGGATTTGAGCTTTTTTGTTTTTTTTCATCCTGACATTTCTTCAGGACACCGTGATAGAAGAGTGGATGATTTTAGGGATTGAATGAGAGAGACAGAAACAAATAGAAACCAACGCTGCATCGTGGATGGAGGGGGTTGTCATGTTATTTAGTAAAGCCATCTCTCTCGTTCTCTCTTAGTAAGAAAAAGTGACTTTTAAGGCTTTTGATTTTTGTCACTCTCTCCCGATGTAGCATTACAGGCTACATGAAGGAGTTACCATTAGGCTGTTAATGCCACAGTGGTTAATACGAGGGCTCTAAGCCTCAACTCCACTACCTTGTTATTCCTTTTTCATAGAATGCAAATAAGAGGATAATAACGACGGATATGATCCACGGAAACAGTTTATTGTTTTCCAATTGTTTTTGGTCTCGAGTCAAACAACAGAAAAACACCTCTTGTTTGTTTCCGCGGTATCCCCCGCTGTTTTTGTTTTGCTAATTTGAATATCTGGAAAGAGATGAACTCATATGTGAGACATAGCGAACACTGCAATGAAAACATTACCTTGTTAAAAGACAATATTGTTTTCAATTAATGAATCAATTAACTTATCTAACTGCCAGACTACTGTATATAAATCATTCATTATCAATGCTCTGCTGACCTTCCAGTGTTATCTCAGTGGTCCAATAGACGTCCCTCAGGTCCCCCGTCTCAAGGTTGATCTGCACAGAGGATGGACAACAGACAGCTGCCCATCAGTCTCCTGCTACATCGGGCCATTAGAGCACGGCCTGTGTTTGTGTCTACGTGTTTGTCATTTACAGGTTTAATTAGATGCTGCTGTTAATGACTGAGATGACTTTGGGCCGATAGATGAATGACACTCTCAGGCAGCAGGGCTACAATATGTTTCACTAAGAGTTGAGGAGGGGAAGCACAGAGAGGAAACTACGATAGAGGAGTGGAGATAATGCAGAGGGAAAGAGTGAAGGGTGAAGGGAGGGTCATATTGATATTATTTATGAATGGGTGGTTCTGTGCGTGTGAAACTGTGTATACGTGTGTGTGTGTGTGTGTGTGTGTGTGTGTGTGTGTGTGTGTGTGTGTGTGTGTGTGTGTGTGTGTGTGTGTGTGTGTGTGTGTGTGTGTTTGATAATGGAGCCCCATACTGTATCTCTGCTGGTCCAGGTCACCTGCCGTTCCCTCTGTTGTGCTAAGGATTATCCCAGGAAGTGAATTGGAGCAACAGTAATGTGCAGCGTGCCTCTTACTGTAAGCCCGCCCAGGAGTCTCTAACACACACGCTTTTCTGGAGAGGACAGCCCCACCCCACACATATAAACTGATACATACACTAAACATGCAAAATTCATCAACGAGCCATAATGGTGACTTTGCATGTAATGTGGTGTTGCGTGTTTCGGGTGGTGAATTACAAAATCACATATCAGCTGCATTACTGCTGACCAAACTTTAAAAAAACTCATACGTTGTAAGTAGCCTGATAGAAAAATGTATTTGCAGGGACTTTAAGCTTGCTTAAGATTCTTTTTTTAAATCACAATTACCATTATGTGTTCTTGATTTAAATTTTTTGGCAAAGTTATTTATTATCTGAATTGTAGCTGTTAATAAAGGTGACAAAATGTGATGGATAATCTAATTTAAGTTTTAAGTGTCTGCAAGTTGATTTCATACTGTGCCTACTTGGAACAACTAGCAGTCAATTAATCTATCGACAGAAAATTAATTGGCAACTATTTTGATAACTGTAATAATGCTGATTTATTATACTGCTGCTTTCAGCAATATTTGTTGCTTTTATGAATAGCTTTAGGTTTTGGACTGTTTGTTGGACTAAATTACATTTGGAGACGTCCCTTTGGGATGTGGCATATTGTATCTCAGAAAATAATTGGCACATCAACCGATAATTAAAATAATCATTAGTTGCAGCTCATGTGCTATGGAACATGGTATGCTGAAATGTGGAGTATACCTGATTTGCATTTAATATTTTAAAACCTGTTCCTAATTGCCTGATTTGTTAACAACCAGAATCTAAAATCCAGCAGCACTTTTGTGATGTTGTTTGGAGTTTTACATGTGCTGTACAGGTGCTTTCATGCTGCCGTGAATCACAACAAAAACATGTTTTCCTCAAAACACACTGCTCATAAACAAATTCATTTATTACTTTTGGAGAATGGAAATGCTAAATATTACTAATCCAATCCAATTTATCGTAATCTTTCTTCTATTAATATTGCAAACAATAAAAACTGTGTTTTGTGGTCCAAGCCAGGGAATTACACAGGATACATTTATATTATCCCCTTTTTGCATGTGTGTGCGCGCACACACACACACACACACACACACACACACACACACACACACACACACACACACGCAGACTTTTGATCTTCCTTATAAGGTGAACATGGGATTTCTGGTAATGTCCTGGCTCAATTTTCATTTTAATCATGGCAATGGGATCAGACAAGCTGGTAGGGCGGGCTTGGCCTGGCTTGGTTGATTGTTCTGATTGAGTTTTCTTTGTTTGGCAGATATGTAATACAGCCTGCTTAAGAGGATTTAATAAGAGGAAGGAGGTTATTGTGTGATTTAATCATGTTCACTGAGGTGAACCTGCACTTGTCCACTTCCTGACAGGCAGACATGCAGCGGCCTAAGTGTCTTGGCACACAGAGACCATACTGCTGCTATGCCACAAAGAACTGTGGTGCAGTTTATGACAGGAGATTTTTACTATTCTTCTTTAGTATGAGTGGTGTTATATATACAGTGCATTCAGAGAGGTTTTTTCACATTTACTTCTGCTGCAGCCTTATGCTAACTTTGTTTAAAATTTTTCTCCTTACCAATCTACACTCAACGCCCCATAATGACAAAGCAAAAACAGGAATTTTATTTTATTATAAAGAAAGAACTGAAATGTCACATTGACATAAGTTTTCAGACCCTTTGCTGTGACACTTCAATATAGTTCAGGTGCTTTTCATTTCTCTTGATCATCTTTAAGATGTTTCTACACCTTGATTGTTGTTGTTGTTGATTGTAAATTCAATTGATTGGATGTGATTTGGAAAGGGGCACACTTGTCTGTAAGGTCTTAGAGCTCACAATGCATATCAGAGCAAAAACCAAGCCATGAGGTTGAAGGACCTGCAATTCTCAGAGACAAAAAAACAATTATGTTGCATTGAAGAGCAAGTGGCCCCCATAATTATTGTCCCATGTTTATTATAATGAGGGAGCATGTCACTGAGTGCAACAGTATGGCTCATTGATGTGTTTTGACACTAATGTATGTAGATCTACGGCTACACAGGCAATACTTGTCAGTGGGATCAATTCATTGTTGGTTTTGGCTTTTTCATGGGTTTTGTTGACACTAAAAATAAAATTTCACCATCTTTATAGATTATGCCACCACAGATGCACAGGTTGAAGTGAAAATGTAGGGTTGAGAAGGTTGGATGTCTGAATGGGTTGTGTTGGGGGGGGGGGGCCCTTAACATTTTAATGTGAAACTAGACAAAGATGGATTAGTTAGATGAACATTTGGAGACAGATAATAGACAGATTATGGATAAGCAAATGTCATGAGGATAAACTCTGTCATGAACAATGTACAAAAGATGAAACTGTCACTGGCACTAAAGGACATAAGGGTTTTTGGAGGTAAACTGCAAATCTTTGAATGTCTACAGTGTAAACTATTTCCATGTTAAAATGGGCATGAGGACAAGATAAAATCTCACTGTAGCAGCTTTGTATAACATGTAGTATATTCTTTGAAAAGCATAGAAATGTTGTGCCTTAGTCGTTTGTCATATTCACATAGGCTGAAATGACAAATGTGGGCAACAAGGTAAAAGCAGTGCTCTAAATATGTCCATAAGGGTTTCCTGATGTCTAACTGGTCTTGCCGTCTGCCACTGGGTGGATTAAGCATGCTGAGGTGGTGGGGTGACCCCCTTCCCCTGATGTTCACTCTCCCTCTTACATTTTCACTCTCTGCTTCTCATTAACATCAGTAACAAAAATCCTTTGAAGAAAAAATCATCACAGCTAGATTCATCTACATTTAATTCAGCATTGCAGAGACGAAGCAAAGCAAACTTGTTATGTAGCGCAGTGTGTGTGTTTGTGTGTGTGTGTGTACTACTATTGTGTGTGTGTGTGTGTGTGTGTGTGTGTGTGTGTGTGTGTGTGTGTGTGTGTGTGTGTGAGAAAGAGAGAGAGAGAGAGAGAGAGAGAGAGAGAGAGAGAGAGAGAGAGAGAGAGTTAAGCCTAGCATTAGCTTTGCTCAGTTTGTGGGTTTTCCTCCATCAGCAGCAGTATTATTTACATGAGTCCCAGCAGGGGGCCTGCTCCTGGTCCAACACTTCAGATGGTTACTCGTTGGTATTTTGACATGACAGTTTAATCTAGATTGAGACACACAACATGCAAACTCCTGCTTCTGCTGCTAAATTACACAAGAAATATCATAAATGTATCTTTTTACAATTTGACACAAACAGTTACATGATTTCGAGAGATCGTACAGTGGGTTTGGATTTCCTGGATCGAAGCATTACAATAATAATATACATTTTTTAACAGTGCACCCTTAATTACTTAATCCTCTTAATATTCCCCCTCCAATGCTCTGAAAAACAGGGTCATCTTGTGTGTGCATGTGTGTGTGTGCGTGCGTGTGTGTGTACTTATATGTTTTACTGAATATCATGAGAAAATCTACTGTACGTGCGTGTTTGTCTAATATGCCCTGACACGGTACCCCACCTAAACACAACGCAGCTACATGACCTCAACTAACATTGCCCTTAAGCCCCTCCCTCCTCCTTCTCTTCCTCTTCCTCCTCCTCCTCCATCAACCTCTACACAAACACTCAGCCAGGCCCATCACATCATAATCAGATCAAGATACATGTCAATGCACATGTACAGTGTTTATTATTTGCAGCAACAACTAGAGTGGCATCTTTAAACTGTAATACTGTTTATAATGTGTTCACTAAAATTTTCTTTTTTTTTTGGAAAATTGTCAACATGGTAGATTTATTTCTTCATATTTATAGATTTTCCTTTATTTGCTGTCAGACAACCCCACGTTTTAGCATAGTAAAGCATAGTTCATTTTATACAAAATACGCACATGAATTACTACTTCAGTCTCTATCTGGTAAAATATTTCATAAACATCCCTCTAGAATATTCCCAACTCCTTATATCTCATGGTATTTTGGGCCTACCGACCGCACAGAGGCTTTGTGGCTGACTTGCTGGCTGGTTGAGTGTGACTGGTTGGCTTAGCGTCAGCTGTTGGCCCAGTCAGGCTCAGCTCAGATTGCTCCAGATTAGGAGATGGGGCACTCTGAGAGCAACTATGATCCATATTAAAGCTGCATAAAATGAAAATTGCTAAGATTTAGAGGCGGCTCATAGGCCACAGAGAATTTAATCACAACCTGGCAGTGTGTGTGTGTGTGTGTGTGTGTGTGTGTGTGTGTGTGTGTGTGTGTGTGTGTGTTGTGTGTGTGTGTGTTGTGTGTGTGTGTGTGTGCATGTGTGTATGCAACTCTCTGTATAATACAGAGCGCATAGTGACATGAGGATTATCGATGTAGGCTGTATTTACTTATCAACCCAGTGTTCAGAGATGTATCACAAATGTTTTATCAGTGCTGCAGCTCCTTCTCTGTCATGGCTAACCAAGAGCGTGATGATGTATGAAAACTGTGGATTTTTTTTTTTTTTACGCTTTAAAAACTGTGGATATGTGTTCACAGACAACAAAAAACAACGGACATGCATTTGTTCTGTGGTTTGTTTGCGAGTGGGCGAGAGAGAGTTTGTGTGAGCGCAGAAAGGGATGATACTGTTCCGGTGTCCTCAACACTTGTAATCCCCCTAAAGCTTTAAATACTGTTACTGTGTATTTAAAGGGTAGTCTAGTAATAGATAGCCATACAGAGGTCCTACATTTTTGGTTGTAATATTTAACCTACATTTTCTTTAACATATTAAAAATATTGCATATTGCCTCTATACTTTCAAAACTATGAATTGGATCTCACATAACTTAATACTAACTCTTTTTTTCATATTGAACTCCTGACAATTAGACAGTATATGAGCCTCGACTTCGGCTATATAGGTATGATGAACATTTTAAATGACAACGAATACAGTGTATTTGAATTGGTGAAAAGTAATTATAACTCAAAGGAAACTTGCACTTTACTTAAGTATTTTCATTATATGATACTTTATACTTCTATCTCGCTACATGTCAAAAGAAAATATTGTACTTTTTCTGCACTATATACATTTTGACAGCTGTATTTACTTTGCAGATTCATACAAACATACAAAACATGCAATTACTTATTAAATATGATGTAGATGTAGAAGAAACTATCAAATAACAGAAACAGTAGTTAGAATTAGCTCTACTTCAAACAGCTACAACATTATCATTCTCTTTAGGCATTAATGCATAAATAATTACAATGAAATATTATAATAACTTTAATACTTACAGTAAATCAATGTAACTGATATTTGTCCTGCACTTTCACTTGAGTAAAATATTACTATAATGCACTACTTGTAATGGAGTATTTGTTCATGGTGGTACTACTTTTATCCAAGGAAAATATCTGACTGCTTCTTTCACCACTGTGTAGTGTGTTGCTATCATAGGCTATGAAAGGTATGGATAGTTTAATTGTCAAATTCCTTTACAGTATCGGCAATACAAACATTTCTATTCCTTTATGGTGCGTTGCGATTGTTTTTGGCTTGCGTGTGTTAAGCGCGTGTGTGTTTGCAGCCATAGGCTACACGTGCTTGAGATACCTGACAGAATTCATGACTTGTGCCCTATTTGTGCTCACCTGCATCTGCGTCTCTGCTACATCTAAACACATATGATGTTGCCTACGTGAATATCTTTCCCTCTTTTTCTCTCACTTTCATTGTCTCTGTTTTGTGCAGGTCTTTCTTGCATGTTTCTCTTTTGGTTTGCTGCTTCCTCCTCTCTTTCTTCCTCCCTCCTTTTCTTCCATTCCATATTTCCATATCCCAAATCCAAGAGCACATTGTGTGTGTGTGTGTGTGTGTGTGTGTGTGTGTGTGTGTGTGTGTGTGTGTGTGTGTGTGTGTGTGTGTGTGTCGGCATGCTTTTCATCATACACACGTGCGCACACACGCACATGCACAGAATGCAGACTTAGATCGAGCAGATGGTGACCGTATTCATTTTTTTCCCCGACTAACATTAACCATTCATTATAGAAAGCAGACTAAGCCAATCCCACATCCTCCCCCATGCAACATGTACACACATCCACACACATGTCCAATAATTTTGCCATCAGCCCATTGACAGTCCCAAAATCTTATGTGCCCCTCAGTCAGTGTTGATACTCTCTCCTTCCAGACGGTCCCAGCTCTGCTCTGAATCAATCTGTTGACATTTCGGATTCTGTCCCCATGATTCAAATTTCTCCTCCTGCACTTGAGCTACCCACAACAGGAATAAGGAGCATCTGACGCTTCCCTCTGCCTCCCCTTCCATCCAATCCTGCTATCTTTTTTTGTCTTTGTTCCTTCCATTTTCAGTGTCTGGCTTCTTCTGGCAACTTCCCCAAAAGTAAGAGACACAATCACTGTGTTTTCTTCCTTTGTTTCTCTTTCCCAATGTGTCTCATATGTGTCTCTCTCTCTCTTCATTTATCTCTCTCTCTTTTATTGAAATAGAAAATAAATAAATAAAACCTGTTAGGTGGTAAATCAGGTTTAATCTCCGGCTTGAAGAAAAGATGAACATTAATCCACATCTGTCCATACAAATGTTTACCGCTCATATTTCAGACCTCATCTGGTCCTGCTGTTAAGCTGCATGCTCAAGGTTTTGTACATGCATGCTGCAAGAAACACAGTAGTAGACAGAGGCAGAAAGATTAATGTGTGTAAAAATGTGTTTTTGTGTCAAAGTTTGTGTGCATCGCAGACATGCACGCTCACCTCCTTGGATGCCTCTGTAGTGAAAGCCATATGAGGAGGTTTTGGCCCTCTGCCTCTCTGTGTTGTCTGAAGGGTGCAGAGGCAAAGAACTCTCACACACTTAACCTAATGAGAGTTTTAGATGCAGTCAGAGAGCAGTGTGAGTTAGTGTTCCTCAGCCACCCGCTGGACATCAATCGCCCTGCGGCCTGAAGGCTTTACTCAGATCCCTTTGCTAAACTGCACCCATCGCTGCCCTTTACACACACACACACACACACACACACACACACACACACACACACACACACACACACACACATACTTGCTCTGACCCACATCCACAGACAGTCGAGGCATCCTGAGGAGTCTCAATTTTCTGTGATCTATACCAGAAAGAATCAACATAGTCTACAGCAAGATCTTTGAGACAGAAGACACTTTAATATGACAGTATTGGGTTTCTGCTGCATACAAGAAGTGGACACAAAAACATGAAGGCTGTAAAAAATGTACAGTTGTTTTACGGTAAAGGTACCCTGTGGAGTTTTTGACCATGCTATTAATCAGTGTTTTGTTTGTATCTTGCACACGAGCGAGTAACATCATTTCTTTCCACTCCTTATTTATAATACAGTAATATTATTCCCATTGCAACACAGACACATTGGTAGCTTTACATGTTGGCTTTTTTAGATGGGATCACAATAAACTGTCAATATTTTCTTCATTGCACATTTGACATAATCTACCCAAAAGCCATGAACCTTTAATTGACTGATGAAGTCCCTATTCCTTAATCCATTAGTTGACTGAGTCCTTATAGATTCAATTTTTTGCGAGTCTACTTGTATTTCTTTTGCAAAAGTACAACCCCTCCCCCAAAATACTGTAAAGACAAAACATATTAACGCCACCCCTGTCTGTCCTTTTGTCTCATCTCCATCCAGCTCCTCTTCTGTCAGTTACCCCGCTGCCCTAAAACTGTCCTAAATGACTTAATCTACAGGGCGACAGTACTCACCAGCCCACAGAGAGGCTGGTGAGTTTCTGTTTGCAGTAAGGGGATTGCTGTAATTACTGGGATCTGTGCACCGTATTTATCTTTTCAAGGGACGGGTGATCCTGCCATAAAAAGCCCAACATTTGGCAGTTAACTAATGCACACCATTAGATTGATTGTGCTGGATTTGTGTTTGTGTGTGTGTGTGTGTGTGTGTGTGTGTGTGTGTGTGTGTGTGTGTGTGTGTGTGTGTGTGTGTGTGTGTGTGTGTGTGTGCGCGCGCGTGCGTGTGAGTGCGTGCGTGTGTGTGCGCGTGTGTGTGTGTGTGTCCCATATTTCCCTTCTGCTGTCATGCTCTCTGTGATGTGTGTTAAATAATGCTTGGTTGTTCTCTGTAATCCTGATTAAATGGGGGTTAATGTGTGTCTGTTATACTTTTTCACAGACTCTCCAGCCGTGACCTTCTACGACTAAAGAGTGTGCATAAATGATCTGGCTTGCGAGACATGATGAGACAAAGGGAGATGCAGTGAGACAAGGCAGAGGTATGAGGTTCAGGTGGCATCAATGGCTCTGTCTGTATTTGCTGTCTTGATGTCTCACTACGTGGGACCAAGAGAGACAGAACAACTGACATTTTGATGCAAAATAATTAAAAATAATTGTCTGATATGATCTTTTCTTAAACATAAACCTCAGCAGCTTTCAAAATCTGACATTAGGAGTACAATAAAAGGGAGACAATAATGAAAGAAAATGAAATTATCACTCTTCTTGGATGTGGCAGTGAAACAAACAGATTGACCACGCTCTTCTTTCCAAAATCCTCCCCCGTGCAGGCAACATGTTCCTCACGTCCATCTTGGCTGTTTTTTCAGATATTTGGTGTCAGTGTGTGTGTCTGTGTCTGTCTTGTGTGTGCGTACGTGTATGTGTGAGCATGGGTTTGTGTGTGAGGGTTGTGAAGACGGAGGCTGCACCAGGCTGTCCAGCCTACACACAAACCGTCCCGTCGTTAAATCACCTTACTGTTCCATCCACCATCCACTGCCCTGAGCATGTTTTTCATTTGATGTGTGTTTTGGTTGAAATGAAAGACACACGGGGAGAGGAGAGTGAAAATAAAAAAGGCAGGGGTATCGAGACACGACGCAGATACACTGGATGTCAAAGTAACTTCGGACTGTGCTCTTTTTGCATTAATAAAACTAACTTTTGCCATCTTTGTCACTTCAAACTCTCTTGCACGCACACACACACACACACACACACACACACACACACACACACACACACATACACTCTCATTTAATCTCTCTACTCTGTCCCCTTTCTCCCACTTGTTCCTTATTAATTTTTATGTTTCTGACCTCAGAAACGGGCATGAGTACACAGATATATTACAGTAATTATCTAATTTTACAGTGCCATTAAATGTCACAGAAACCCAGAGTTATGACATTAATACAATAAAGAGGGTTTGGGCCAGAGGGATGATAACTTAATACTGGAGCAGTCTGTAACAAACTGTCTACTATGGATATTTGCCGTTTTTTTTCTATCAACATAGTCAGTCTTTTATAGTTAATTTGACACTGCAAGCATGATAAAATAAATGAATATCAGGTGAAAATCCAGTGTCTTCAAACAGTTACAGAAAGTTTCAACAGTCAATTGTAAAGTTTGTTGAATTACATGTTTGCTATTAAAACCCGTTTTATATTTAGCTGAATATTTTGAGCGCAATCATAGCTCTGCATGATAGACAAAACATACATTTCACTTCTTCAATTCTGTATTCTGACAACTATGTTTTCCACCAAAATTCTGATTTATAAACATATTATATTTAGATTCTCCTCATTTTCCCAGATCCTGGCCGGCAATAGTGTTATTTACTGTGGCTCTGACTGAGGCACATTTGGGAGCAGTTCAAATTCAAAGCTGTGCCAATCTACTTGTTCCTTTTTTTGTCTCTCTTTTTTTCACCCCTTTCTATCGCCCTCTATTTCTCTCACTCACTCTCCACTTATTTCTACGTACCTCTGTCCCAGTAGATGGAGATGTGAAATATTTAAACACACTTTGTTGTTTGTGGACAATGCACTTCAGCAGATGGGCCATCGCCGCACAGACCCCAATGTATGCAAATCTCCATACAAAGCAGCCCAGGATGTTTTCAATATAACACAAGTGCCTCAGGCCCTGTTTTAATCCCTCTTTACCCGCAGCCAATGCACTGTTTCATCCAGTCAAACGCCTTAAGCGCTATGTCAACTTGGACATCTGGCCACATAACTGAACCCCAAAAAAAATAAAGTGTGCATGTGTGTTTGGAAGGGAGCATGTTTGTGAAGGGTTAGAAGGAAAGATAAAGGTGATACAGTGCATGCTGTTGGACTGAAATATCTAGAGATGAAATTATCGGTGGCATCATTAGTGGCAGAGTACATCAAAGAACCAGGCAGTGTAGTTTCTGAGGTGGATTCTTCGCCCTCCACTCCAGGGGAAGCAGGTGCCAATGTTGCTTTCTTCATTGTCTCTTAACTTGTTTTGCTGTTTTCTCACTTGTTTTTCTCACCCCCCACCCTCTAGGAATAAGCAACCACAAGAACACACACAAGCACACATGCATATGCGTGCACAGATGCACCAACACACATTTGTGTACACAAATGTGGTGCGGTAACACACGCATGCTGCCTGCAGACTTTCTGGTCAGAACACTGATTTCTGTCGCTCTGACATCTGAAGGGTGCTACAGCACAGCCAGACACCTGGATACACATGGCATCTTTCACTACTGTGTGTCAAAGTCCACGTGTGTGTGTGTGTGTATGTGTGTGTGTGTGTGTGTGTGTGTGTGTGTGCGCATGCTAGGTGTGCGTTAGGTGTGGGGGAAGGTGCCATAGAAGGCAGCATCTCCTGAGGGTAACTCATCAGCTTTTCCTGGATGGACCACAAGTTCAGATGCTTGTGGCAATGTTGCATGTCCTCATTGCCCTACATGATACAGAATACACACATACATGTATGTGCCACATACCTCCATGCAAACCTGCACATGGCAAGATTCATGCATTCACATGGGAGAATTAAGTCTTATCTGATCATGCAAATCCTTGTCAACGTTTATGAGGATCGGACAGTTTATTGGGTTACATTTCTAATTAAACGTTGCCTGATCTGTCAGGGAATGAAGGTTGTCAAGAAAAATAAAATGTGCAAAAGACAACAGTTTATAATATTTTGGACTTAATAATGTTAGTAAAACTAAGGCAAAGTACACTATAGCATCTCTCTCTCTCTCTCTCTCTCTCTCTATATATATATATATATATATATATATATAATAAAATACCTCTTCATATATATATATGTATATATATATATATATATATACATATATATATATATATGAAGAGGTATTTTCAAACAAAAGGTTTATTTGCATGAACAATGCATTTACTACTACTGCACATAATTACAAGACAAAACCATTACTTATTAGCTATTCAGTATCTTTATATAACATCTAAAACAGGTTAGAAACAGGCTTTTACAAATATAATTGAACTGTATTTTCCTACATATCATCTTAAACTGCTTTGGTCATCATTATATTGCCTTTTGTTTTCTTAAATAACAGGCACTGACTTCTAATTTATCTTGTAACTGATGTGTAAATACACTTTTTTACTTACAGCTTAAGAAAACAATATGTATTGAAATATAGCATGGTCTAGTGCTTAAATGATGAGGAATATTGATGAAAAAAAATTTCACTTGTGTATTCAACATAATTTTCATCAAATTGTAAAAATGTGTTCAGGTTATAAGTAGTCGCTATATATCGGAGCTCTGTAAGCATATTCCTTTTGCACTGTGTTTGTAGCTGGCATGAGAAAGACTGCCTGCAGCTTGTGTGATGGTCTGTGGATATGTGTGGATGTAGGTAGGGGTGGGGGGGTGGGTGGGGGAGGATTGTGTGTGCATGTGTACTTAAACCTCAGGCCATGAAAGTGTGTGTGTGTGTGTTGTAGTGGGTGTGTGTGTGTGTGTGTGTGTGTGTGTGGGTGTGTATGTGGCGGGAAGAAAGAGTGTAGGTAAGTGCAGAAGACAAACCTGTCAGTTTCACAGCTGGTTTCTCTGGCTGCAGGGCTCAGGCCGGAGCAGGGTGACACTCGGCATCACAGCACCACAGCACAGAGCCTGGGGTAAACACACCATCATATACTGTAGGCAGATGTACACACACACACACACACACACACACACACATAACTTGGTTGGCTGCCCTCACCCTGCAAGACCAAGAGACCAGTGAAACACACCACCTGGGCAAGTCATCATATCTTCTCAAAGATTTTTTTCTCTTTTTTTTGGCTCGATGGAGGTGTGAGCAACATCACAGACCAGATTGCCTGGCAATGGACTGACCATCATGTTGTAAGGAAGGGGTGGGGGAGGTTGAGAGGAACACAGAGTGAGAGAAATAAGAGAAAAAGTATAATGTACGCTGAGAATGGCGTTCTTTTTGTTCGCCTTGTTGAAGAACGGAGTTGGCTTGTCTCCCTGCATCATCAGCCACAGTTTGCTTGATCAGAACTATCATGGCCACTCTTGACGCATTATTTATGATAGAAGTTGATGTATACTATTAGCTAGATGGTCCCTTCCTGCATCAAGAAAAGACGGTGTTTCCATTCTTTGGTCTCATTTCGGGACTCGCTTCATAACGTGTTCCCGAGCGTAGTGGACTCTCTGTGGGGAAAAGCGCCTCAGGCAGTCTCCCCTCCCTCTCTCCCAACCAAAGCATCCCCCCACATCCTCCACCATCTCTACACATTTCCATCTCCACTAAGATGGAAGTGATAGCAATTTCTTCAGGGTATTAGGAGGATGTTGGCCCTTTTTTAGTTCTCACAACCAGTACAGTTGACAAGCAAAAAGCACATCAAGGTAAGACAAAAAAGACAGTTTTAACACTGAGGTTAGGAGACATATTCATCTACAATGTGCAATGTTAACGTGTTAATTATGATTCTGTAGAGCGCTTCACAGGTATGCTCAGAAAAATAAACGGCCACCCTGTGAATTCTGTTGACATTTTGGGGAGAAAGATCCTAAGTGGAATCAATTATAAAAATAAAGTAAGCATGTTGACAGGAGAAATGAAACTGTGTTTTGACTGCTGCTGTCAAGGGAGGTTCCCTCTGTCTAAATTTTACAGAGCAAATGATTATGCCTCAGTGATTCTGCCCTGGATATATATATATATATATATATATATATATATATATATATATATGTGTGTGTGTGTGTGTGTGTGTGTGTGTGTTTTTGTTTGTCTCTGTGTGTTTGAATGTGTGCACTCAGCGATCAACTTCTGTTAAATACTAATTACTGAATACTTAGTACGGATGCCCTTTCTATTGGGTCCCTTTAGTATAAACATTCATTATGGCTCTTTTTCTCCTTTGTAGCCCATCATCATTATTCCGTCGCATCCCCCGAGGAGTGAGACAGAGCTGAGGCTGGGCCGGACCAGGCTGGGGGAGAAAACACTGTAGAACCAGAGTGCCAGGACCTGGGAATGCACACAAGTGATATTTGTGCGCAGAGATCAAAAAGCGTTTACCTTTAGATGTTTCCCTGACATGAATATTCAACATCCTTATTGAAATCTAATTTGGGTCTCCTTGTCTCAGGGGTCTTTTCATCAGTGCCTGTTGCCTGAGGCCACTGCTGATTGACAGCCAAACTTTAGTAAAGAGCAAGCAGGAAAAAAGGGGAGATCTGGTGGTGTTGGAGATGTGAGCGGTGTGAAGCCGGTGAGAGCTGGAACAGATGAGTGGTGGGGTGCTGGGGGGAGGGGGGGTATTTAACCTCCTCGTGTGCATGCACAAACAGAATGCTGCAGATTATTAGGAACTATGAGTCAAAATAATAAGCAGAACAGAGCTATTCAACACCATTTCAGGTTTTCTCCTGTGTTAATCTCAGCATGAATTTCCCTCTGACCATACAGTCATTGTTTTGTTTGTAAAGGAAGATCACTAAGTATATCTCATCATTTACTCAGAAATTAGGAAAGATCTGCATAAAGCTGCAATGATTAGTCGACTAATCGATTAGTTGATCAACAGAAAATTCATCAGCAACTATTATATTTCATCATAACATTTTTCAAGCAAAAAGTACAGTGACTATTCATTGATTTTATTTTTCTTTAATCTGAGGATTTGTTGATTTTCTTTGATTTATCTTTGGGTTTTGGACTGTTGTTCAGAAAAAACAAGACATTGCATTGTATTCTTGGAAAGTTTGATGGACATTTTTCCCAGTTTTCTGATGTTTTATAGCCTAAGCAATTCATTGATGAAAAAAAAGTCATCACCGGATTAATCAACAATGGAAATTACTTAGTTAGTTACAGCCCATGAACTGCACACTTGCTACACACATTACATCAAATATACTTTTATTCATAATCTATCATAATGGATTCAAAACACAGCAAGGTATGTACAGTATGTTTTAAATTCATATTTCCATTTTACATAATCTACACAAAAATGTGAGCTCAAACGATTAGTAGATTAGTCAATTAGACGATCGTCAGAAAATAAATCTGCAACTTTTTTGATTATCGATGAATCAAGTAATTTTCAAGCAAATATATGTAACATCTTCACTCAACAGTGTTTGGTCATTTCTGACATTTTATAGACCAAACGATTAATTGAGCAGATTGAGCGATTATGGAAATAATTGTTGGTTGCAGCCACACTTATAATATATATATATATATATATTTATTTATTTATAAAGTATTTTAGAGTAATTGTTAGACTGGTATGTTTATCACTGTGAATCCTAATATAGAAGAGTTCACATTGAAGAAAAGTAGTTTAAATTGTTATGGCACAAAGCTTTGCTATATTTACACAGTTGTGAGAGTATTTCATTTGTTCCCTTCTTCTCTGCAAAGCTAAGCATCTGACACTACCCGCCAAAGGCACAGCACCATATTGTTTTCTAAAATTATATTTCTTAACATTTGTTCAGTCATTTGTCTTCGTTTTCTGACTGAGGACCTGTGAACTCCATAACCATTCATTTGGCAAAATAAGAAAAACCTCTGTACTCTGATTCTGTCTGCAGGGGAGAAAAACATTTGTGTTTTTGTTTTTCTGGCTTAAATAATAATAACAAATATTAGAGGCTGAAAACAGCCTTTGCAGCTCTGAAACCAGAAAACCAGAAAAAAAAGGATTCAAACCAGGCATACCTGTGGAGCCTATAGAAACCGACATTACTACAATGTTAGTTTTAAAAAAAACTGTCAGTGTTGGATGTTAGTTTATTCTGTAAAGACTAATATTCATATTTCTGGTAGTGCTGAATTAGCATGTACACACACACACACACACACATACACACACATACAAAACCAACACTGTCCTCATCTGGCCAGTGGGTTGAGTGTGGTTTAATGTTATTATTGCGCAGGTGTGGGTCTTGTCCCTCAGGGTTCCATTAAAATGATGCCCCTCTCAATGGCAGCTCCATTTGCTCTTTAGATTTAACACAGGCCATATGTCTAGCAGGAGGCAAACAGCTGATGGGGTTTAATTGACAGAAATCAACATATTTGGATGTGTGTGTGCGCCGGTCTGTGTGTTGTGTGCTGATGCTGGATGTGCTTGGGCTCAGGGGATCCCTTTAAAGGGTCAATTGTGTATCAGAACAGAGTTTGCAAAGAAAGGGAAATAAAAAAGAAATTGGGCAACAGAGTAGAGAGGCAGAGACAGACACAGAGATGGTGATAGGAAACAAGAGGAATTTATAATGGAGACAGAGAAAACTGCTACAGACTCAAAGCACAGTTTAGCATTGCAGGACATAACCCCACACATCAATGTGTGAATACATTTTTCTACATTTTGGAGCTGACATTCTTGTCCATTCCAGGAACACTGCTGTGTAGAGAGCGTTAACTTCATGTTTCATCTAGTTTCACAGAGACACTGTCCCTGGCTGCAGTTAAATCATGTAAAATTACCTGTGTCACAGAGCTGATTTAGGCTCAGGAGGGGACCCAAAACAAATGAGTGTATTCACTACAGGGCCCTCAAACTCAATCAAACCAGGCAAGACACAGAAATAATTACATTTGACATACCAAACCATTTAGGTTTTAACAGAAATATTTCTTGGATATATTTTGAAAACTAGGAGAATGGTTAAATGTAGTTTTAAGTCATAAGGGATAACCCAACATTAGGCTAACAGGCGCAACGCAATTAGCACATAAAGCCTGTCAATGGCCCTCAATATCACAGCCCTCTAAGGAGTGGCAGAATTATAGTCTCCTGATCTACCACTACAAAGTCATTAATCCTTCCCACACAATGACCAGTCTTAAACAAGGCCTTTATATTACAAACGTATTAGGTAGCCCTATATGGCAGTTTAGCCTTGCACTAATTAGCATTCCGATCAGGGACCAGAGAGGCAGCCCCTCCACCACAGAGGAAGGACATAGGATGAGATGGCGACACAGTGAAATGTCATTAACTTGATGTTAATTACTAATTAATGGGGCTATTTCATTTACATGTATCTCTGGCTCTCTGATGGGGCCTGCCTTTACTGGGTTACTCTTACCAGCCGACAAGTTGGGGGAGGGTTTATCTCCCCTCTCCTCTACACTCACCCTCACAGTGTTTCATCTCTGCTAATTAAATAGTGGGCCACTCATCATGATTATGTCTGCTTTTACAACACTATTTTCTGTCAGTGAGAACACTCCAATAAGTGACTGACCACCTCTTTAACACCATGGCTGTTTTTGTATGAACTATACATCAAAGGCTAAATTCACTGCCAACTCACTCCACTCCACTGACTTCTATCTGACTTGTTACTTTCACTCACTTGTGACCCCCTCCCTTTCTTTTAATTGCCACGCGGCAGCCACAAGCCACCCGTCTCCATGACAACCTGAGCCATTCGGTCCCATGAGAAGAAGTGGGTTGGGTTGACTAGCATCTGGCCATTCACACGTGGGCAGTGCCAGCTAGCCAACATGGCACACAGCATCCTGCCATATGGTGCCGCCACATACGTCCTGCTAGCCCCGACTCGGGATCTGGGCCTGTAGTAAGCCGCTGGTGTGAACAGGACAGACCCTGTTCAGCAGCTGATCCACATGCAGAATTGGCTACTGATGTACAGACAAATGCTTCTCGGCTTCATAGTATAAAAAAAACTTTTTCATTATGTAGTGCATAAATGTGTGAAATGACTCTTTCATGTAGTCACGGGTAATATTTGCTATACGTCATCCCAATGAAAACTTTAAGAGATCATCCACATAGAAGGCCTCCATTCTACATAGCAGTAGAAAGTATTTAGAGACTAAATGGCACCACGTGCTCTTCTTTTTGTTGATACTGTGCTGCCTCCCTGTGGCACTACTGAGAAAATACATGCAGATAGTGCAGCACACTGAAACAACTTCCCAGTTTTGACAAAATATATTTTTTTTATTCAAAGTTAATAAATGCTTCTCAATACAACATATCTTGAAAGCATTAGAATACTGCATTTTCTTGCAGGAATGTATTCTTTATCATACATATCTTACATGTTATCAAAAAGGATTTGTCAGAAGGCTTTCAGGAACCTACAGTGAGATATGTTGGGGAACAGAAGTCATGTACATTTACAATTCTTTACATTTTGCATAACAGTAACAGAAAAACAAACAAACAATAAAGGCAGTTGTAAATAGGGCGGCAAAACATCTGAGGAATGTGGAGCGTCTTTTTTGACAAAAGAAAATGTTGAAGGCTGAGTAACTTATACCATGGTATTTTGTAAATAAATTATGTATCTCAAAGATCCACGCATACACTTTGTGTATGATCACTACAAAAGATAGTTTAGGTACAGTAACAGAATCAAAGTGATATTTGGCGCAGATATATCAATTTCAGATTAGATATCAAAATAAATTATTCAAAACACACACACAATCTAAATATGTTTGATACAGAAAATGTATCTTGACTCTGAAAGACAGTGAGCAAAGGTTTGAAAAAATCCAATTAATTTCTTATGCCCACATTTTTTTTGTATTCACTGACTTAGACAATGTAAGAAATATATTGGGCATGTCAGAAATTAAATCTATATCGACAAAATATTCAGCCAAAGGATACACTTCCAAGTTTTTATAGAAAACATCCAAGAAAATGTATGTGCCTTTGTATGGAATAACAATAACAAGTCACACAGAAGCAACAGAACTCCTACAAAGAAGGCAAACATGTAGCAATGTATAATAATCAATAAAAGACACAGTGAGCATATCTTAAACTTCTCTCATTGCTTAAATCAGGCACAAAATAATAAATGCATAGATTTAAAAAGGTACATGTGTCAAGTAAACAACAAGATTGAAAATGAAATCTTTAAACTGTGCTGTGAATGCCAAAGCTAAATGCCACAAATCACTTTCAACCAGAGCTATGCAGCTAGCTTTATGTTACTACATAATTCTCAGTAATATCCATATGCTAAATGTTCTCCACTTCCTCAACTGTGTTGAACCTAAGATTTCTAATCCTCTCACGTGCCCCGCAACATTCCTTGTGTCACCAAAATGATATATGGACCAAAGTGCAGGTCAGAAAAGAAGTGAGGAAACTAGACTTGCAGAAAGGTCTATTCATACTGCATCACACTGTTGATAGCTTACTTACCTAATATATGTATTGTTCCTGTAATCTAACTTTATATATATTTAATATATTTCTTGTCTAAAAAAAATCTTTTGAAAATTAACCAAAAAAATTAAAAGGCCATATAAATATCTAAGTACCCAAAATAATTAAGTGAGGTATTTCTAATACATGCAAGCACGTAGAAAGAAAATAATAATGAATTACCTTTGGCTTCCCATGATCCCTTTCACCCCCTCCGACTGTAACAATAAGATGAGCTTGTAACCATGGAGATGGGGACTACAGAAGGTAGATCGTACAGGACATTACAGCGCCTGCCAAGTAATTAGTGGCTGGGTAATGAGGTGTCACTCAGACAGCGATGGGTGAGTGGGGCGTACTAATAAAAGACTTCAGGTGCGAGAGGCTGGACTGCGTCCCTGCGTCACACACGTGTGCCCAAACCGCCTCCCCCACCCCTGCAGGGTAAGAACACACCACGTGGTCTGTCACAACTGTCAGAGAGCTCCTGAGGCTACCACGTCCATCACTCTCGCATATAATAATATGTGGATAACAATTTCCATGACTTCTCTCGTTCTCAATGACAGAGCATCCTCTAACCCAGTTGTGTTTTTCTAGGATTTGACGTTCTAGCCCCAAGATTTTTCAGTAACAGTGTACAGGCTCTGCTGTGTGTTTTTCAGTAACTGTTGCAGTACTTCCTCAACCAGACACAGAGCCAATCAAAGTTTTCCAGATGTGATAGGCGGACTTTGTCCGTGTGCTACTTGCTATCCAAAGGCTAGTTCTCCAATGTGGATAATGTCCTAGCTGCTGGTTGCCCAGGTCGTATCTCCCTTGGGGGATAGAATGCTTGTCCCTCTGATGGCAGACGATTTAGATGTGGATGTCGTGGTGACGGACCTTACTATAGTCAATGTCGACCCGGCGCGCCTCCGCGAAGGCCAGGAAGGTGCAGAGGCCCAGCAGGTTGACGGTGGTGATAAGGGCAAACACAGATGCCCACGAGCCTGTGGCCTCAATGAGGTACCCCGAAAAATACACCAGTAGGACCCCTGCACAGCCACACAGCCACACACACACAGCCACACACACACAGCCACACACACACAGCCACACACACACACACACACACACACACACACACACACACACACACACACACACACACACACACACACACACACACACACACACACACACACACACACACACACAATTAATAGCATATTATCACAAAGATTTAAACAAAGTACACGGTATCTTCCATGCGATTGTTAAGTTTTTCCGCAGAGAAAATGTCACAGTCCATTACACATCCCTCACAGGACCACAACCTGTCAATCTCTGTTCCCTGTATTATTCATCTGACACAAACTCCATTATGCTCCCTTGATGAAATATGCATGGCACATAGGAGTCAGCATCACTGACAGACGCATCAGCTCAAAGTTTGAATTTGTGGAAAAGTGGATGAACTATTTCACTCAATAGATTGGTGTAATTTAGCAACTGCTGGTGAAAGATTCATCACCTCTCCGCCAGAAACTCACCTAAGAAAGCACCGCATGTATTCATAACACCTGAAAAAAGAAATGCAGATACACACATGTAAAATTGAAGACTTTATTAAAATTTCACCGGTGCTTTAAAAAAAAAAAATGATAAAAGCTAAAGCTAAACTGTTTCGTATGAATGAAAATTTCATAAGTAGTTGTCAAGAATGTGTACTTTTTAAACTTACCAAATAAAGCTCCAGCACAGGAAGGAGCAAGATCTTGAACATTTACAGATACACCGCTGTAAAAAAACAACAACATGTCATTAGGCATTTCATCAGCCATTTAAGGTGCTAAATTGACTCTCTCTCTCAGAGTAAAACTAATAACCGGCCTGAGATATCTCAGCCACAAAAATATTAGAAGCGTATCAGAAGAGAAAATAAATGTCTGTGTTCAGGTAAATGTATCGTGGCTATTATCAAGTGTAGCTACAGTATATTGTTCCTTGCATAGTCTGGAACTTGAATAAAATGAATACATTTCTGATCTGGAGGGACCTCACAAATGTAAAAAATAAAATCTACATTTGTCCTGAACAACATTCGGAGATACATTAGAAGTATTGGAGTAATTGTAGTATAACTTTGGGATTTTTTTAACATCAGAAAGTAAAGTAAAAAAAATCCACATTGAAGTACAAAACAAGAAGAAAATTGAAAATTATAGGCGACTTTTCAAATGACACTACAAGACAAAGAGCACCAAACAAGACAAACACATCCACACCACACAGCTGATGCAAAGTCATACTTGTGGTCATGTTTCATCATCGTTTGGTTCTGCCTCGATTGCGACTCACCCAAGATTGTTTACCCCCGCTTGTGTATTTGTTTTGGTATAAAGTGAAGGACATATACTCACAGTTAAACAATGATAAGTCTGGTGATATTAAATGCATTTCTTGTAATCAACAAACCCCATGAAAAGCCTGTCACCATCTTGGTGCCATAAATACTCATTATCACACCAAATGTGTATTAATCTGCACTTCAAAATAGCACTTTAATGTCTAACCGAGGCTGCTGTGTGGTGCTGTCGTCATAGCCGTGGAAATGAATGTAATAGTTTAAAATGGTTTCAAGACAGCAACTCAAAACACAGAACTGACCCTTGGGTGCTGATTTCAGTGAGAGAGATAAGAGTGTAAGGGCATTCTAGGTGCCAGTACCTGTGACTGAAGGTGGTGAGGCCCATGGTGGCAGACACAAATGCTACAGCCCAGGGGAAGGTAGTGTTGCCACACAGAAGAAGGGTAAACACACTGGACACACCCATGGAGAAACACTAACAGAGGAATGAATGCACACACAAAAACATCAATCAAAACCTTACATAATTGATTATGTATACGAGTGTAAAAAGTAGGGTTGGGTATCGTTTGGGTTTTTTCCGACACCGGTGCCGGTGCCTAAATCGATACTTTTTAATAAAGTAAAAAAAAAAAAAAAAAGAAGGATACTAAAGAACAGTTGACGACATTAAAGAACGGCTTGTTTATTGCTAAGACCAAAATTAAAGATTTAATAATAACGTAATAACTATAACAATAACTTATTTCACCAGTAAATTGCTGTTGAACGACAAAAACAACCACCAGATGGGAAAAGGGTATTTTACAATCATTTTTAATGCACCACGAGGTTTTAAGTGAACGCATCATCTGTGTTGTTTAATTCCGACAATGGCAGCTGCGGAGCAGACGGTTACGTCCCGGTGTTGGAATCCTCTACAGTGAAATACAGTCACACTTTACACTGTTTAACGTTAGCTCTCAGCATTTTAAATGTGTTTAATCCAGCTGCTAGCTAAAGGTTACCTGCTGTCAGGCGTAGAGTAAAGTCAGGCACCGAAACGTTCGTTCTTATTCGGTCTCGTTACTACCGTTTACGTCGGCACCAGTGCCCTATTGGCACCACGTTTCGGTACCCAACCCTAGTAAAAAAGGGAGGACAGTCACACAATAACCATATAACATACACACAGAATAATAAGACAACTGTTAAATATTGTACCTGCATCAACTTCCTCACTGAGGCTGTATCGAAGCCTGTGGGGATTAGGAAAGAAATTAGGACACTCAATTACACAGCTGCTTTCAGAAAAAAAAAAAAAAAAAAATCTAATATATGCTCATCAGTTGCCCTACCTTTACTGATGAGGTGGTCAGATAGCCAGCCACTGAAGAGGGATGAGGGTATGGCCACCAACCAGGGAATGACATTGAACACCCAACCCTGGGAACATATTTTCTGACCGTGAAAAAAACTTGACCAGAACCAGCAGGGAACATTGAGCATTAGGTAATTTCTGGTAGCGTATTAGGTACTACTTTGGTCCAGACTGAAATATCACATCATCTATTGGATGGATTGTCATGAAATGTACAGACGTCATGGTGCCCAGAAGTTGAAACCGACTGACTTTTCATCCAGCGCCACCAGCAGGTCAGTCAAAGTTGTCATTTATCCAGTGAAACAAATCTACATCTACCTGGTGGATAAGCATAACATTTTCTAGATGCATCATAATGACTTAGGCGATCATCTGATTTATCCTCTAGCTCCACAATGAGACCTCCCAACTTCATTGGTTATTTGGTTTTTGACCAAATGCCTGCAAAACTAATAACATTCCCACTAGGCTTGGGCAGTATCTAATTTTTCATACCTTCCTAACATTTCACTGGGATATCAATATATTACGGGATTTGTGTAAAAGAAACAAGGAAATCAAAACGTAAAACCTGCACTGCTGGTGATAGAAGTCATGGTAGCACGTATGGCAATGTCTAGCATGGCGTCTGTGGCGGATACATCAGTGGGCTGAGCGGAGATGATGTGTGTGTGGTGGTGGTCGTGGCAGACTGGCAGTTGAAAAAAATATAATGTGGCCAGGGCTGGCTCACCTTTACCATCGGGACTTAACCCAAAATACTCCCAAAACAGGAGCAGAGGCATTTGTCTTTTCTTTTTTTATCACCACTCACATTCGCCATGTTTCTCAGCTCAGCTGCCTGTTCAACCAGTAGATTATGACCTCTGGTAGTGTGTGCTGTGCAATAAATTACCGCAATACAGCATCTCTGTATCAGTTTAATAGAAAGGAGGAGCCTCTGTATTTTAGACAGTATTGAAAATCACACCTTCGGGATTTCTAAATACCCTGGTATACCCTAACACTTTGATAATGCCTAAGCGTAATTCCCATCAGCCTCAGCTGTACTTTGTGTTTAGCGCTCATTAGTGAATGTTAGCATGCTAACTGGCTAAATTAAGATGGTGAACATGGTTAACATTATACCTGCTTAACATCAGCATGTTAGCTGTTGTGAACATGTTAACATGGCGGCACTAGCATTTAGCTCAAAGCACTCAAAGCCCAAGTGCAGTCTTAAAGTAGTTCCTGATTTTAACCTTTGTGACATTACATTCACATTAATTATTCCTTATATCTTGGGGTCAAATATGTGATCCGATTGTTCAGTAGCAGTTACCTTGGCATTCGGGAAAGTGTCTTTGAAGAATGTTGGCAGCCATGACAAAAGAGTGAAGAAGGTGCTTGCTGTGCAGAGGTGTGTAACGATCACAGCGCTGTTCAGAATGAAGACAGAAACAAACAAAATAAGTCCATTGAACCTATATTTACACATACTGTATCATCTAACCATTTCCTGTCAAAGCAGATCAGCTACATCAAATAAAACCACAGGAGGTTCTCCCTGTCACTGGAAATGGAGCATATCAGTTGCATTACAGTATATAAATACCTAGGCCATAGGGACAGACTGAAAGGACATGGAAGAACTCAATATGAGAGACATTAACAGACAGCAGAGGCAGCCAGAGACTGGGCTTGCTATTCTAAAATCTGCTACATATAAAAGCTGGATCTTAGTCTACAGAAACGGTTACTAAGTTATGATCTGTTAAAACTGAGATATATTCTATACATTTCCTCTATGCCTATAGACAAAGGAGCTACACAGAGTACAAAATGCATCACACACACACACACACACACACACACACACACACACACACACACACACACACACACACACACACACACACACACACACACACACACACACACACACACACACACACACACACACACACACACACACACACACACACACACACACACACACACACTTTATCTTTATCTCACCAGACTGCAGGTTGTTTTAGGAGCCGTAACCAATGTCTTTTGGACAGTTTGGACTGGGGCCCACCACTTCCCAGGGACTCCAGGGTGATGATAGGCCCTGCGTACACAGATGAACACAGGCATGTGAGCATACAATAGGACACTGACTCCTATTATACAAATAAGCAGTTGCAAGATAGGAGCATGCTATGAAGGCGCAGATACTGCCGACACATTTAAAGCCGCCCTTGCCTTCTCCTTTGAGCAGATATTTCCACATGCAGTAGGCCCACAGGACTGAGAGGAGACCAGATGCATAGAAAACACTCTGCCAGCCATACAGGTCCAACATGAGGGAGCCAGCCCCTCCAATCACCAGAGTGCTGAAAAAAGGTCACAGCAGGACATGACAAGTCAAACAAACACACCATTGTAGCAGTTTCAATAAAGTAAAGTAGTTGATAAGGCGCATACACAACATGAGCTGAACTTTGAAAGCAAACAAACAAGGATGTTATATTAAAATGGTCTATACATCTGCATAAAGATAATAAATTACCATTTTATCAGCTTTATTCAGCTTTTAAATGAGCCCATCCTCTTTTCACTTGAAAACAATGATTTTATAGGAATATACACTCTTACACACTTTTTTTCCCCACCATTCCCCATATATTGTATAAGGCTTGACTCACCCCAAGTAGGAGCCACTACCCACAGTGCTCATGAGGAAGCCTCTCTCACTTTCCACCACCTTTTGAGAGCACAGACTTGCCAGAGAAGGGTAATGAACTCCTAACATCAAGACACAAAACATAATTGGTTAATGGTCAGAAAGAAATTCAAATAGGAATAAACAAGACATAGGATAGGATTTTAGTAAGTAGGATTTTTACCACCTCAACACAAAAAACAAAGGGGAAATTTGGGCCGATGTGAACAACACAGCAAATACTTTAGCAGGTGTTAAAAAACTTGAAATCCAGAAGCATCTGCACCGGTGTTGAGAAGTTGCTGCCAAAATACATTTAAAGACACGCCTTATTCATCCCACGTATGTATAATATTAATTATCGTTCTCATGCTACATAAACAAAAGACAAGGTAACAATGACCATGCCACAAACTAAACCTGTTGCAATTTACATACTGGTCACCAACAAAAAGGCCTATAAATGTCATAGGGATACTCAATAAATTAAAGTCATCCATTTCTTCTTTAGATAAAATTAAAAAAAATGTTTTTTCATTGTAAAGTGTCTTTCAAAAATATCTTTCACACTGCATAAAAACTAACCTAAAATGTACTTTTTGAGAAGAAACGGACACTTTGCGACTTTAACATGTGTTTGTGTGCTTTCATGTTGTCTGCCTGTATCTAATTCCCTAACACAGAAAGCAGACTTTTAAATAAATTGAATAAATGTGTTTTTTTTCCAGACCAAAAGGTCTAAATCCATTTTTTAAGGTCAGAAAAGAGCAAAAAGCATTTAAGAGAATTTAGTTTCACCTTTGTGACCTACAGTTATCTCAAAATGCAATTTGTCTCATTCAACCTGTCCATCTCACCTTGCAATAAGCCCATGAGGAAGCGGGCCAGTGTCATGGAGAGGATTGGCTGGGAGCAGAAATGGGCCAGGATCGGGGTGAAGGCCGTCATCGACCCCCAGGCTGCTGCAGACAGCAGGAGGACCTTCTCACCACCCACCCTGAGGACACAGAACATAGACAGACAGTCTGTATTAGCTTTAACTTTGGCCTGCTCAGAGAGCCCACTTTTATCAGCTGAAGGTTGGTAGGTTGTGAGGTGGCACAACTTTGATCTCTTGGATGTAATTCTGCCAAAACTATATTCTTTCTTACATGTACACAAGTAAAATTAGGCACTGTGGATGTTTTATAAGGCATCTACTTACAGATGAAGCATTTTGAGATATCATTTTAGACTATATTCACTTTGGTGTGACAATTCTGGAGTGAATAAAACTCTAATCTGTTTATGACACTGTGAGCCTGCAAGAGGAAACAACATGATAATAGAGGAAACATCTAGCTTTATTCACTGTATTATCTGTCCAGTCTGAGCAAACACCAATGGGCTGTTTGTGTCACTGCCAGTAACGTTCTCATGCAAACAACTGATGAGCAGGAAGCAAAAAACAAATGGCAATTGAAAACCAGTGTCACTATAAGCATTCATAACACATCTATGTAAATTTCAGTTTACTTAGTTAGGTCACAACAGGACTACTGTTTGAGCTCAAATGTTTCCCACCGGTCGCTGACGTAGCCTCCGAACACTTGGGTGAAGCAGTAGCCCCAGAAGAAGCTGCCCAGCACCATGCCGGACTCCCTCTTGCTCCAGTTGAACTGCTCTGCCATGCTGACGGCACAGATGGGCATCGCCACACGGGCGCAGTAGAGGAGGCATGTCCCAAGCAGCAGCACCACCGTCCATACCCTCGCCACTGGCCTGAGGGGAAGCAGAATGGATTGAACAAAGGCAACATTTGGGTACAAACTTTGGACTTAAATCCAGTTGATAGGGGATGTCTTATCTAACTGGGGGAGGACATACTAGGCCTACCCCCAATTTGGCTCCCTTTTACAGTACACTCCACATGAGTTCAATTGGCTTCAGTCTTCATTAGGGTTAAGTTTAATAGTTCAGTTTTGGTTTCGTTGAATCTACAGGGAATACATACTGTATGTATGTCCTCAAAATAAAGTAAACTACTGTAAGACAATTGTGTCAAAACAATATAATAATTGAATTATGTTTTATGATCATTCATTTTTCATAAAAGGAAGCAGAGCGAACTTACTTCCTGATTATGGAGCCTTGACCTATGTGGCAGCAGTATCGAACCATGAAACGCCAAAGATCATACGTGTCGACATAATTACCAGCAATATTTATATCTGCTGGTAATTAATGACATTTGTAATCAAAGTGTCTCTTGGTTACAAATGTCTATATTCCTCACGCAGGAGCATTAAAGCAAAGAGTTGCTAAGAAAGTATCGATAGTGACTTAGGTTAACACTTATCTGGGGATATGTGTTAGCCTGTGAAGTAGCAAAGACCGCGGTAAACAGCACTGTTGAACGTAGGCTATGTCTCTTTAGTGTTAAACATGTTACCTTGACCAGGTGGTGTGTTCAGGCCACTTCTTGTGACATGCAGGAGCTCCGATCTTGTCAGACGGATGGTTTTCCTTGTGACAGACCAAATCGTAGCTATAGTTCTTGCCATATTTTTGAATAACTGCCATTCAACAGCGAGTTAACAGCAGCCTTCTTTCAACCGCTTCGGCTGTTTACTCTTTCCGGTAGATCAGTCAGAAAAGTAAACGTTCAGAGAAATTAATCCTTCTCATAAAGTATTTGCTTAATCATATCTCGGGGGGGGGGGGGTTCGATAATCTAATCCATAACCTGTACGGCAGGTCTTACGGGAACACAGGCGATGGTCGCGGAACTGAGCTTGAGGAGTGAGTCTGTTTTTCCTGATGCCCTAGGAGGAGTAATCCACGTGTCAGTTTTTCTCTCCAGCCTCCTCCTGCCCGGCCACGCAGTTCTTCTTTTGATCGGTAGGGTAAATCTGAAAGTGATTTTTAGTCTTTTCTAAACCGATTCCAACTGTCTAGTCAGCCAATTGATTCAGTATCATCCTAAAATCCAGAGAGACGCCTCTGTCTCCGGCCCCTGTCCAAACATGACGGTGCAATCTAGAAAAATTTAACTGTGTCGTCTATGGGAGCATCGTTTGAGCACCAGGATGTACCCGTCCTTGCCGGATGGAGACGTGATGGTGCCCGTGCTGAGAAGCTGCTGTGTGGGGCAAAGATATGCGCAGTGCCTGCAAGGTTGTTTCAATGGTCCGTCTGCCCCTGGCTGTTGGAGTTAGCAGCCAATCGTTATGTAATACTCTGCATTCAGCACAACTTTTAGCTGCTCTCTAGTCTGGATGGTGGTGGTCTGGTGGAGGAAGTCCTCACATCCTTTATTCAAGTTAAAGTAGCACCACAATGATAAATACTCCATTATAAGTAATGTGTGTGGTAGAAGAAGGACTCAGATATTTTACTCAAGTAAACGTAATTCTACAGTGTAAAACACTGTTATAGTAAAATTCCTGCATTACCTGTAAAATTGTTACAGGTATTATTAACATCAACATATACTTAAAGTATCAAAAGTAAAAAGTACTCATTATGCCGAATGCCCCATTTCAGAATCATATATACCGGTATTTAAATTACTTTATATACTGCTGGGTAGCTTAACCTACATTATAGGCATATCAGAATGGATTAGTCGATTTATATTTTGTATTAGTAATCTAAATCTCCAAAGTAGATAAGAGACTAAAGCTATCAAATAAATGTAGTGGAGTAAAAAGTATAATATTTGCCTCAAAAATGTACTGGAGTAGAAGTATAATGTAGCACAAAGTGGAAATACTAAAGTAAAGTACAAGTAGCCTACATCAAATTTGCACTTAAGTACAGTACTTGAGTAAATGTACTTAGTTACATTCCACCACTGGTACTACCAGTACTAGTACGTTTAACCAAGTACTGTAAAGATAAGTTGTACTTTTTGATGAAGTACTAGTGGTGGAATGTAACTAAGTACAAATACTTTAGTATTTCCATTTCTACTACTGCTACTTTATACTTCAACTCCTCTACAATTCAGAGTGAAATATTCCACTACATTTATTTAAAGGCTTTAGTAACTACTTTACAGATACACATTTTATATACAATACATGTGATGATCTCATAAAATATGATGCACTATCATGATAAAACAGTACAAATTTAGGATTAGCTTCACCTTTATCAACTACAACAGTAAAATGCTACTTACACATCAATGCATCAGTAATAATATTCTAATATTACAATATATGAACACTCACAGAAGACATTTTTCCACATTATGCATACTTCAACCTTTGATACTAAAGAACAGGTTTGCTAATAATACTTGCATACTTTTACTTAAATAACACTGTCAATGATGGAGTATTTTTATACTGCAGTATTGCTACTTTATATTAGAGGAAGAATACTTCACCATTCTGCATTCAATAATATACATATTGGATTATTGTTACTGATACATTTACATGTAAACAGCATTTTATATTGTAGCTGGTTAAAGTGAAGCTTAAATATGAACTACTTGGGTAATTGGGTAGCTTAAACTATAGCATTGTATATTATAAATTGATCGTTTTTGTGAAACATCTTCATCCGCAAAGTGACTAGTAGCTCTAGCTGTCAGATAATTGTAGTGGAGTTAAAAGTTAATATTCCTCTTTCAAATGTATTGAAGTAGAAGTCTAAGGTGGAAAATGGAAAAACTCAAGCATATGTACTTCATTGTACCTTAGTGCAGTAATTGAGTAAATGCAGTCAGTTACTTTCCACCTTGGCTGCTGTACCACTTTGAAATTCCCTGAATTAAAAACACTCCAAGCTTTAAAGTCCTTTATGACTTGCACAGTTTAAACTCAGTTTTATTGCAAAATAATATCCCAGCAAAAAAAGCACATCAAATTTAGCTATTGTCTCCAAGTCTGTGGACAATAGATTTATCCATTCACATCTTTTAATAGAATCTGAAATATTTTATAACAGTATGAAACTGAGGCTGCCTTTAAGCTTGCAGTCACAGTACGCTGCAAAGTTTTTAGCATTCCAGGAATCTTGCCTTTTCCCCATTGTCGATTGCTACCGTGATGTATAGCTTGAAAGTTTCTCTTTTCTTTGTTCTTGTCTATGTCAGCAACATTTTATAATGTCTCAAGCAATAATGCAATATGAATCTTAAGCTGAATTTAACTTTCAAAGTCACAGTAGTTTGAAAGATCACAAGTGTCTTGCTTTGGCTATTGCCATACTAGCTAAAAACTATTAGCTGAAATATTTTGTTTAAAGTTAAGTTTAAGTCAAAAGTTTGTCTTTATTTGAGGCAGTGCACACCGAGCCAACCTTTGTCCCTGAACATCAAACTGGTCACACACAGAAAGTGACAGCCTAATTTAGGCTTTATTCACACCATACTATGCCAACAACTTTCCCTGCCAACAGACAGAAAAACTAGTGTAACTAGATATACTAATTTTACATAAACCAATATGTAAATCATAATACCAAGTAAAATAATGGTCTGCATGTTACTTTAGTGTGAGAAGTCATTTTAAAATGCCATCAATCCAGTTTGCACATTCCAAGTTAATAAAGTATCAAAAAGCAACCCTTACAAAAAAGAAAAGGTTGTACTCTATTTGAGTCAGTTTGTTGAGCGTATAAATAGATAAAGGAAATGTGTCCATTTTGTAATGCTGTGGTATGTATTCACTGTGGGTCCTTATTTTGGGTCTTCGATGGTTCCCTTGCTGAGGTCTGTCATTTTGGGATACTTCACTTTCTTTTGGTCAAGTTCATTTTGAGCCCACAGCAGTAGCTTCAGGAGCTTGGCCAGCTTGGGTGTTGACTCTCTGTTTTCATAGTCTAGCACACACTGATTTACTTCACTCCACACCTGAAAGACAAAGACACACACGTTATTGCTCTGTATAATTTCAATATTGAACAGTGGAGCGATGCAGCACTAACACTGAACCGTGTTCTCATGCTGCAGACAAGAGAACAACCTTTTTAGCTTAGTGTAGGATCATGAATTACAGGTGGCATGCAGTTAAACTCATTCCACAAAAAATAAAAATAAAGAAGAGATGACAAGTGCATGACAAGACAGGTATGAGCTTTGCCAATATGCTTTCTACCTTTTGTCTCTGCATCATATTGAGCAGATCTCCAAAAGGCGACTCCTCAGGGTTGTCAAATGCCAGCAGGGCCAGTGTCCTCTCCATCTCGGTCAAACATTCCCGGCTCTCCTCTCCCTGCTCTGCTAACTGAGACTGGGCAAATTCAAGGGCAGCTTCAGTCTCCCTCAAACGAATCAGCTCAATCAGATGCTGCTGCTGCAGACACAAAAAGCCAGAGGGTGCAACAGGGAGTGGAAATAACAGAAGTAGTAAGGCAACCATTACTAATTGCTTAGAGTGCAAAACCTAGATGTCTGCTAAATGAAAGGCATTGTGTTTTATGTTACCTGTAGGTGGAAGTAGAGGTAACGGTTAGTATCCAGCAGCTCTGGGTGCAGACTGTTGATCAGTGCAATGGCATCTTGGATCTGTCCCTTCAGGATCATCTCTCTGATCTTAATTCTTTCATCTAGGGAATCCAAGTCGACACTAGGCTCTATTCCAGACTCCATCCTGAACTTCTCGGCTGCCTCCTTGAAGCCCTCTGTGGAACAGAAACCGTGGTTAAATCCTGCACAACTGAACTTTATAAACAAAAGACAAACTGAGTAATAAAAAAACGGTACTTCACCTGTCACGAGGTAGTTCATAATGAGCCTGTTCATATCAGCTCTCTGAATATGGACATTGTTGAGTTTATCCATCCACTCTTCCCTTGTTATGTCCTCCGGCTTCTCTGCATAACTCATTATGATAATACCCTGAACAAGTGCAGAAGGATTATATTGTAAGTAGTTGAAAGAATCACATGTCAGGCACTTAAAATACTGAACTCGTGGTAAGGACAACTGTATAACGTTATAGCGGTTTTGGTGATTAGCTCTTCAGTTTCTCAGCAAAATAACACCGGAAAACCTAAGTCACAACAGTTTGGGCCTTTGATGAAAAACACAACATTGAAGCCTGAATTTTGTCAACACGAATCAAAACAAAGACAACTTCCGTCTTTCGGTGGATTTAGTTCGAATAAACACAGCCAGAACGAGTGATATTCTATTTTATTGTCTTTTATCGACGTTTATGTACAGTTATATACAAGTATCATGGTTATATAATTCACAATACCTGAAAATTGTGTCGCTACTTCCCAGCAGTAGCTAGCTAGCTAGCGGAGGAGAGCCTCTTTTTCTTCTTCTTCCTCTGGTCTATTTCCGGTACCGTAAACTACGCGGGGATTACGTATTGCACTCCCTACAGTAAATCAAAAGCTATTGCATGATTGTTTGAGAACTGTGGTTTTACATTGCTTATGGTCATAACGTGTGTTTTTAAATCATCCATAAAGATTTATGCCAATTTTAGTAGCTAGTCCGGCAAAAGGGAAGACATACCCAGATATTTAGTGTATGGGTCTTTTCGACATCAGATAGAAAATAATTGCTTGGGAAATCTAGCTAACGTAAACTTTTTATTTTTACTACTAGCTATACTACTACTACTTATTAATACATGTGTTTATCCAGAACTATTATGAATGTATTATATGTATTTCTGGCCTATTTCATGAACCTCAGTTTGTAAAAAGTTAGCAACAGAAATAAACATGACAAACCCGCCTCCTTTTTATGGCTATGTTTACTGTTACTATGGTAACGACGCTGTTAACTTCAGTCAACTCTAGAAGTCCGTTTACATAGCTAGCTACATCCATGGTTTACAGGCTAAATTAAGTAAAATAACATTAGCTGTTAACAAACTAAACAAAGCGATAAGTTATTGAATGAACGAGCAGGTAACCCGATAGATAGCTTGTTGTTATTCACTGAAATTAGCTAGCTAGCTAACTTTTGAGATTACTACTGCGACATAACGTCCGCTTGTTCAGGGTCAAGACTAACGTTGTCTTAGCTAACTATGTTAGGATAGCGTTACGTTCACTTACAACAGGTGTAACTTAGCATCAAGTTATTTTCTGCTTCTGGTTTGTTTTCAGTGGCTTGTTGTCAGGGATGGCTGCCTCTCCCGGAGTTGTCAAAGCCACAGCAGTGAAGGGTATGTCAAAGTTTCCAGTCCTGCCCCCGATTGAAGACACACAGGACCGGGGTGAGGTTGGACAGACCACTGCAGAGAAAGCGGAGAAGATAACGGTTCGCAAGAAACTGTTGAGGCACAGAAGGCGTAAAGTGCAACAAGAGCAACTCCATATGATATTGTATGTTTTCAGTTTAGCTGTGGTAGCTTTTTTTTGTCAGTACTCACTCAACGATAGCCACCACAGCTATAAGAGAATGATCCCAGCAGTTGATCATTATGTAGGCCATTTAGTTTCCTGCAATGTGACAGTTTGTTGACTGCATTATTACAGGGTGTCTAGAGCAATGGAGGCTTACAGACAGAGCAAAGAGAGGGGAGCAGTGTGCAGCCAGTCACCAGAACCAGAGTTTCCTCCTTCTGTATGACAATTATCTACCCATGCACACATTTTTATTTTCATTTATATACAGATATTACACAATATAATCTGGTATATTTCAATACTTCCTTTACAGATGCTTAGTGAGGAGCGGAAGCGTAGGGTAAGGCTTCTTTTTTGTTTTTTTATTGAATTTGACATGTGAAGAGACTAAACCCTACTTATGTCATGTCTCTTCTATTTTATTTTGGTCCCATTTGCAGATGAACTACATGTTCCTGAAGCGATGTGTTGAGAACCGCCCATTCGCTCCAATCCAGCAACAGTGGTTGGACTCCATTGTTGCCCGAGTCTCCCCTAAATGTAAAGAGGGACCTGAGACACAAAAACTACTACAGGAGCTCTGCGAGGAAGTCAGCGACGACTTCCACAATGTGATTGTCAAGCACACAGGTATTGACAATTATTTGTGTATGTATGTCTATGCTGTCAGAGTAGATGTACAGTAGTCTTCAGGTAAACCGTGTCATAATGTGTCAATTCACTCCCTTCAGTGGACACAGTACTAAAGAATCCACAGACAGAAGAACCTGTCTATGACAAACAGACAGCTACCCAACCAAAGTGAGTGTCTAATGTACATCAATTATTTATCAACAATAACCAAATAGTGTATTAGTTGGTCTATTTTAAACGCCCTTCTGTAAGTTACATTTCCACTTTTTTGCAGGATTCTTGATTTCTCCCAATCTTGGCATGATAGCTTTATCAGAAGCCGCAAAATAATGAAAACAAATTTGCACATTCTTCATCCGGTAATGCAAACTGTCTTGGATATTGGCTACATGACATTTTCTCCACTGGTGCTGGTTGATCTTTCAGTATGCAGGTAAGGAAAGACACCATGAATTCAACATGGCGCTCCTAAAATAAGCACATAACTTAAATATTGCACATGAAGATTTGCTCAAGTTGCTTTTTGTTTAATTTGGGCTTCTGACACTTCAGGGCTTCAGGATCTGTGGACTGTAAGAGCCTACAGAACAAAATGGCTGTGGAGTGTAAGAGGACAGAAGATCGTATCATGAATACCTGGTTTCCCAAAGTCATCCACTTATTAACAAGTAAAGAAACACTGAAGGGAGTTAAAGAGGAGAAACTGGATTCTTTTTACGACTGCGCGTCTACCCTAATCTCCAATCAGGTGAGATAATGCTGACTTGATTTTGGCCTTGTATGTATGTATGTGTATGTCCCTTGATTACAAATTTAGACTCTTTCTTTTGTCAATTCCCAGTTAAAATCTGTGCTTCAGACAAGTGTCGAGGAGTTTGTCAATCTGTTTGATCCAAGCAATCACCGCTGCTTGCCCCTCTTTCGTATGGCCTTAACATTTGATGATGAAAAGATGGAAATTTATCCCACCTTACAAGATCTGGAAGCTGCTGTTTTGGGGATTCTTAATGCCATCACAAACACACTGCAGGTGAAGCAATTTAAAGCAAAATTACCACTTTATGTCACATTTGTCATGTAGTAGTGTAATATTAATATTGAGCTAGTATTGATATCTATGACATTGATCCACAGAAAGTACAGACGGTCCAGTCATGGCTGACAGAAGCCATATCTTCATTTGTAGATGCCAAGGTGGCTGATCACATCCTTGCTTGGGCTCAGGTCACCGTAAAGGCCGCTGTGTGCAAGAATCTAGAGGAACCTGACAAACATTTCCAGAACTATGGTGACATTTAAAATTTGTAATAAATTTTCAAGTCATCACTCCATTGATTTTAATTCTATTTCTTGCTGACTTTTCTGCTTTATTTTGCAGTTGACAACTATGACTGGCTAGTCAATGGAACTGCACAGGCTAGAGTGGAGAAGTTCATGGAAGAGGAGCACTCTTTTGATGAGTACACTAAGGTAACAAATCATAAAGTTGAATTCATGTTACATATATTATAGAGCTATTAGTGCCTTGTTATCAGGTTTTCTGATGACAGTCAATGTGTAATTTCGCTGCTTTTTAAAGCAAGTGGAGGAGTTTCGTGTTCTGTCAAAGGAGATTATTAGCCTCCCAGCAAAAGCCCACTTCTCGATGGTCCATCTGGACTGTGAAGAGCTGAAACACGGGCTGGCAAACAAAGCAAACAACTATGCTCAAATACTTCTGAAGAAACTGATCACCAGCCACCGTGAGCAAAATCTACAGTGAGTAATGTTTTGTAACATTCTTTAACAAAACTGTCCGTCTGTGTTTAAAATGCTCATATATTTCTTCCAATCCTTTTTGTGTCTGTTCAAAGGATCTGCTCTGAATTTGAAACCATCAGAGAGAACATTCTCAAAGTACCAGAGAGTACAGAAGACATGACTGAGATCATTGATCACATTAATTTCACTAAGACAAAGGGTATTGCAGAACTTCATGAAAAAATAAAGGTGAATAACCTGATGATTGGTTGTATCTGTTGTATCTTACAACAACATATTGATTTCAGTTGTCTTATATCAGTTCTAACAGCATTTACGACCACATTGTGTTCTAACAGGAAGCTTACTGTAGACTGATCTACCTCCTGGATGTCCACATCATTGAGCCAGAGCACCTGGAGCTTAATTCCACTGTCTTTCTCTGGCCGCAGAAAATCCTCCATGTCTTTGAGCTCAGTCAAGAGGTAATGCTTTTGTGTCTGCTGACAACAGTTTATCATGGTTGTTTTTTAAGGCTGACCTGATTCTAGACGGCTATGTCATTTTCCAGGTAATGCAGAAGGCCAAGAAGAAAGGGGAACAGGACCTGATTGCTAAAAGAGAACGATTAATGATACAGCTGGAAAAGTTGGGCCGCCGGATAGAGGAGTTCCCACATTGCTCTGAGCTGGATAGGATGCAGCAGGTACAGTGCCATTAGCCCTTGCATATAACCTTGAAGAAATAGCTCCCACATTTTGGGGAATACATGTATTTGTTTTCTTCTGAGAGTAAGATAAGAAGATTGATACCACTGTCATATGAGAGTGGTATCGATCTTCTCTTTTAACTCTCGGCAAGAAAGTGAATCAGTGCATTTCACAAAATGTTCACAAAACTATTTCTTTAAACAAACTTGAAGCTGAAATAACTTTATAGTCATGTTAAAATATGCCTCAACATTCCTTATCACTGTCAGTACAAAATAAGTAGCGATCCGAATTGCACAAAAGATTCATCAAACCTAAAGTTTGTGTGATTAAACAGCAATACAATTACATCAAATGGAAAATAATGGTCTTGTCATTACTTTTTGGGCAGTATATGACGGATGTCAGAACAGTTCAGAAGCTTCTCCAGGAGGCTGAGGAGGCGATCGTCTTCATTAACAAGGAAGAGGTCTTTTACAAATGGGACCAAACATGTTACCCAGAACTTGAGGTCATCAAAGACAGTATTGAACCATATCAGAAGCTGTTTGGACTTGTGCTGAAGTGGCAGCGCACAGAAAACAGGTCTGATTTCCATTTGATGTCCTGTTGTGTTTTCATTAAAACATTGCCCCTGATAACCTTATTATTATTATTATTATTATCTTCTTCGAGGATAGATGGATGGACGGTTCCTTCCAGGGCCTAGATGGGGAGAGCATGGAAGTAAAAGTGGATGAGTTCTTTAGGGAGATCTTCAAGATGCTCAAGTTTTTCCAACAGAAGCAGAATAAGGCTGGGCAAGAGAAGGAGAAGATTGCTGGGAAGAGACAACCTAGTGAGGGTGATCCAAAGAAGCTGGAAAGCCCCACAGTACTGTTGTGCTCCACTGTGATGGAGCAGATCAAGGAGTTCAAAGTATTGTATCTAACTGTCATTTCAAAGGGGCTTATTAATGAAATAGAAGTCTTGATTGTTAATGCTAAACCAAACGTGGAATGTGTTTGTGTCAACAGGATCATATCCCTGTCGTGTCCATCTTGTGTAATCCAGGCATTAGACCGCGCCACTGGAACCAGATGTCAGATATTGTGGGGTATGACCTCACTCCTGACTCTGGTACTACGCTACGCAAAGTTCTCAAGCTAAACCTGGCTCCGTACCTGGAACAGTTTGAGTCTCTGAGTGCTGCTGCTAGTAAAGTGAGAACTCCTGAAATCTTTTGTTTACTTCTACAGTGTTTGATAAAACCTTAACACTAAACCGATATGCTGAATGCTATATACCCCCACTATGTGTTTCTACAGGAGTTTTCCCTGGAGAAGGCTATGCAAACCATGATGCATATTTGGGATGGTATTTCTTTCCACCATCAACCTTACAGGGAGACCGGAGTGTCCATCCTAACCGCCTTGGATGAGATTCAGACGATGCTAGATGACCAGATTGTGAAGACTCAGACTATGAGGGGCTCACCGTTCGTCAAACCTTTTGAGAAGGAGATCAAGGTTAGCTTCAAGTTTTATAGAGTTTATTCATCTAATGGTAATGAGTAAATGCTCAATTTGCATTGGAGTTTTAGCACATGGGAGTAATTTTAACTTTGCTTTCACCAAATCCTGCGGAGATTTAAAGGGGAACTATGCAGTTTTTTTTTAGCTTAATTTACCTTACCTGAACAGCGTCGGAGTCATTGGAATGGTTATATGACTTTTTTTGGGTTGAATGGTGGTCGTCTCGCTCCCCCCTAGCGTCTGTGAGCAGAAAAACCAAGCCGCCGGCCTCAGCGCCAGGAAGGATCGCGTGATATCAGGTCTCGCGATGTAACGAATTGCTTCTCGGCACTGCACACATACGCCCATTCAGGAACCGGCTAACAAGGTAGCGATGGAGTTTTTCACACTATCATTATGGCTGAGCCATAAAAAGAAGCAGAAAGCTAGGAAAGCATTGTCGGAGGAACAGAGAAAGAGGAAACGGCAGACTGACCGAGCGAGGAGTCAGACACAAGTAAACATAGGAGCTGCCGAATATCTATTCTGAAGCTGTAGGGGGAGCTCTATATAGAAACCTGCGAGCAAAAAGTGAAGAAATAGTCAAAACTGCATAGCACCTATTTAACTGTTTGTTCTGTGACCTCAGGTTTGGGAGGAGCGTCTGCTTCGTATCCAGGAAACAATAGATGAATGGCTGAAGGTGCAGGCCCAGTGGCTTTATCTGGAGCCCATCTTCTCTTCTCAGGACATCATGCAGCAGATTCCGGAAGAGGGACGACTTTTCCAAACTGTTGACAAAAACTGGAAAGAGGTCATGAGACACTGCGTTAAGGACCCTAAGGTAGTTGTTGAAAAAAGTTTATGGTGGACAAAAAATGAAAAAAAAGAAAATCAGAAAGATGAACCGTTTGTGTAAACTTACTGATGATTTACAATCGTAGATTCTGCAAGCAACCTCGCTGCCTGGTTTGCTAGAGAAACTGCAAGATTCTAACATCCTCCTGGAGAGCATCATGAAAGGACTGAATGCCTATTTGGAGAAGAAGCGTCTCTTTTTTCCACGGTAAACAAAAAGATTTTGCAGTGTTTCTTTTGTCCAATTCTTTGTTGTTATCACCGATTTTGAAACTGACTACCAATGCTGCCTCCAGGTTCTTCTTCTTGTCCAATGATGAAATGCTGGAGATTCTGTCTGAGACCAAGGACCCACTGCGAGTGCAGCCCCATCTGAAGAAGTGCTTTGAGGGTATTTCCAAACTGGACTTTCTACCCAATCTGGATATCCAGGCAAGGCAGTCACACATATTGTTATAGTTACATCATGACACCATAGTTGTTTAACTTATATATATAACCTATATGTAACTTTCAGTTTGTGTTGATTTCAGTGGCCCTTTTGAACAAAAGCCGTAGTGTTTTTACCACGAATGCTGTCGTAAAGGTCTAGGAGTTAGCGATATGGGGAGGTCATAGTTGCGATGAATGTTTTGCCCAGACGGATAATAATTAATTTACAATAAGGGAGTACGTTAAAATAGAGCTGGGCAATATATCAATATTATACCGATATCGTAAAATGAGACTAGATATCGTCTTAGATTTTGGATATCGTAATATCCTGATATGTCATAAGTGGTGTCTTTTCCTGGTTTTAATGGCTGGATTACAGTAGAGTGATGTAATTGTTTGAATTTACCGGACTGTTCTAGCTTTTCTATTATTTGCCTTAACCCACTTACTTATAATATACGCATCAATGATGATTATTTGTCAAAAATCTCATTGAGTAAATATTTTTTTGTAAGCACCAATTGTCAACACTACAATATCGGCGCAATATTGATATCGAGGTATTTGGTCAACAATATTGTGATATTAGATTTTTTCCATATCGCCCAGCTCTACGTTATAGATGTATTGTTGCATTTCAAGTGTTGAATGGGTAACTTAGCCTACTTTGGATGTATCGTAAGCTAAACCGGTTAACGTTATAACTGTCACTGTGTCATAAGCCAAAGTATTAAGAGTTAGTTGTAGCAACCAACATAATAATAACTTCGATTTATATAGCGCATTTCATGAAACCCAAGGACGCTTTACACAGATAGAGGGGGACAAGTGAAAAGAAAATAGTAGGCCAACACAAACATGGACTAAAAGGAATAAAACGTCCGCGCTAAGTGGAAGGGGGACGTAATTTAATGTCGGCTACTGACGTACAACCACATCGCTTAATCTAAAGTTATTTTCTGAATGAAATAGATATATTGCATACCTGAGGGCCAATTCGGGGATGTTTTCATCATTTACTATCACATAATTGTCTCCATCTGTTGAAAGCCCGACTGAGATTGACTCGGTCGTCTTTCACTTTCAGCTTTTAGTTGTTCTTCATTTTAATTTCCTTCTTTTCTGTGATGGCTCTGCCCCAGTACCAGCCAGAACTACAAAAGATAACTTCTAAAATTAAATAAAAATACAATTAGGCCTACATAAAGACATCTCCTGCTACCTTTTACCTGCAAACTCACTAACTAACTGTTCAGCCGAAATCTGTGACCCTTCAGAATGTGTCTGTGTACCTGCTGTACATCATTTTGTGACTTTGTGGGAAAAATCGGACCCGGGCAGAGGCATTAATAAAAAAGATATAAAAATAGCGTTATTTTCACTGTTAGTCTTGTTTGCTGTTATAGGTCATTTATGATCATGAGATGGAAAATTACACAGTTTCAGAAACATTTAAAAATTACATACAGTCACTTTGAATGGCATTTTGTTCTCGCCTAGGCCATGTATAGTAGTGAGGGGGAGCGTGTTCAGCTAATCCAGCTCATCTCCACGTCTGAAGCCAAAGGAGCTGTGGAGAAGTGGCTGGTGCAGGTGGAGGATGGGATGCTTCGCAGTGTCAGAGATGTAGTAGCCAGGTCCAGATTGGTGAGATCACTGTTCATATACCTTAAAATAATACACAGTACTGTGATTTGTTAACTCTAATACCGTCATGTTTGTGTATGGATCATATTTTTGCTTCTGAGGTTCCCCTTATGGGTGAACATAAATGTGAGTGTGGTTGTACTGACAGGCCTACGCTGAGACTGCACGCAGACAGTGGGTCAAGGAGTGGCCTGGGCAGGTGGTGCTCTGCACCTCGCAGATTTTCTGGACCTCGGAGGTTCATGAAGCCATCAGAGCTGGAGCTGATGTAGGTTTTCACACCCTTTTCTCAGAATTTTTTTTTGAAATACTACTAATTGTACCTTAACTAATGAAAATTATTATTCGTGTTTCTGAATATGACAAGATTAAGTTGCGGAGATTCCTAGTTAAAATTAAAACTTAATTTACCATTAAAAAAAACAACAATCCAGTCTAATAATAATGTTGTACACATTAATGGATTTTGATAGTGTAGAGGTACAAAGCAGTGATGTGTCTCACTCCTAACCAAATAACCTGACATTTTATTTTGATGAGCATGACACCATAACAGTATCACCTTGGGGAAAAAAAAAACTAAAATAATAATTGGGCTTTTGTTTGCTGCAGGGTTTAAAAAACTACAATAAGCAACTTCAGAATCAGATGAATGACATTGTGGAGCTGGTGAGAGGGAAACTGCCCAAACAAACACGGACCACTCTGGGAGCGCTGGTCACTATCGATGTCCATGCCAGGGATGTGGTCATGGAGCTTATTGAAAAAAGTAGGTCATGGCACAGAATGCAGAGTGTACTGGAACAGAGCTTTGCCCCAGTTTAGAAATAACACCAACAAAACATACTTGAAAAACAAAACAGTAAATGCTTGTTTTTAACAGGCGTATCAAATGAAACAGACTTTCAATGGCTAGCCCAGCTTCGTTACTACTGGAGCAATGACAATGTTCGTGTTCGCATAATCAACTGTGATGTTAAGTACGCCTATGAGTACCTGGGGAACTCACCACGTCTGGTCATCACTCCACTGACTGACAGATGCTACAGAACACTGGTGAAATATCTGACAAATAGCCTACTTAAACATGAATACTTTTTATTGGAATTATGCTGAGTGATCAGATATTTTACCATTCAATTTCAAAGCTCTCCCTCCGTTTTAGATCGGGGCTTTCTACCTGAATTTGGGTGGTGCGCCTGAGGGTCCAGCTGGAACAGGAAAGACAGAAACCACCAAAGATCTAGCCAAAGCTCTAGCTGTGCAGTGTGTGGTCTTCAACTGTTCTGACGGACTGGATTACCTCGCTATGGGCAAAGTAACACCAGCAGGGATTTTTGGATTTATATTCTTAATTCTAACAGCAAATGTATAACGCAAAAAACAATTCAATTTTTTACCCTCTCTTTTGTCTTTTGGTGCAATTTCTCATAGTTTTTTAAAGGTCTGGCTTCATCTGGTGCGTGGGCATGCTTTGATGAGTTCAACCGTATTGAGCTGGAGGTGCTGTCTGTAGTGGCCCAGCAGGTTCTCTGCATCCAGAGGGCTGTCGAGCTGAAGTTGGAGTACTTTGACTTTGAAGGGACCATGCTCAAACTCAATCCCAACTGCTTTGTGTCCATTACAATGAACCCTGGCTACGCAGGACGCTCAGAACTCCCAGACAACCTCAAGGTCTTTAATCAGAGAATAAATATTTTATCAGGCATTGTGGGTTGGCACTGTCAGTTTCAAAAAATATTGGCTGTACTACTTCTACTGCATTATTGATTATATTAATCTACATCATTTGACCCCAGCTCTTCATCAAAGTATACACTGTAATGAATCAGTGGTGCTCTTACACCCCTTCAGTGTTATGTGACATGATAGAAAGAAGTGTGTGACTGTCCACCATTGCCAGTAACACGTTACCTAATTCTTTTTCTTCATTTCTCCGTGCAGGTGTTGTTCCGAACAGTGGCCATGATGGTCCCTAACTATGCACTGATAGCCGAGATCTCTCTGTATTCATATGGCTTCCTCAATGCCAAACCATTGTCAGTAAAGATTGTGATGACCTACAGGCTCTGTTCCGAGCAGCTCTCCTCCCAGTTCCATTATGATTACGGCATGAGGGCCGTCAAAGCTGTACTTGTTGCTGCAGGAAACCTCAAGCTCAAGTATCCCAATGAGAATGAGGACATACTGGTATTTGTGCAGACATTAATGCATTTGCTAAATTAGTCTATACTGTATGCCCAATTTGTGAACCTTTCTAGTTTGTCAATTGGTTTGCAGTTTTTGACCTTTTTTTTTTTTTTTTCACGTTGTAATGTCCAGCTCCTGAGGTCCATAAAGGATGTTAATGAGCCCAAGTTTCTCGCCCATGATATTCCGTTGTTCAATGGAATCACCAGTGATTTGTTCCCAGGCATCTCCCTTCCTGAGCCCGACTATAAGGTCAGATATATTGAAGCAATTGTTTATTATTTTGTCCTAAATAGAACCATACCTGTGTATTTATTAATAGTCATGTATATTAGAATCAGTGTTTTCTTTTCCTATCCTTCCTTTTGCAGCTGTTTCTGGAAGCTGCTGAAGAATGCTGTAAAAATCAAAATGTACAGCCAACACAGGTCTTCTTACAGAAGATGATCCAGACATATGAGATGATGATAGTCAGGCATGGGTGTGTTGTTATTACGTATATTATGATATCCTGTTGAGCATGTTTCCAGTTATACAGTAGTCCATACGACTGGGGCGTGGACTAAAGGGAATATTTGATATTGCATGACGATTTTTTTGTCTGTCAGGTTCATGCTAGTGGGAGAGTCTTTTGCCGGGAAGACCAAAGTGCTACATGTTCTAGCTGACACACTGACTCTCATGAATGAGAGAGGGTACGGTGAGGAGGAGAAGATCATCTACATGACATTGAACCCAAAGTCCATCACCATGGGACAGCTCTTTGGACAGTTTGACCTAGTTTCCCATGAGGTAGATCTCGGTGCCTTAGATCCTCTAGTATAAATACAAGAGCTGTGTATTTACAATATTGGTGTAGATCAAGGACAACAGGTGGCCCTTTCTTTCTCTTAGTCTTTTTTTTAATACCTTTTCCTCATTATTAGTGGACAGATGGGATTGTGGCAAACACATTTCGTGACTTTGCATCGACCGACACGCCAGACCGTAAATGGGTGGTGTTTGATGGTCCCATAGACACATTGTGGATTGAGAGCATGAACACTGTGCTGGATGACAACAAAAAGGTACATAATAATACACAGTAAAAAATATACGTTTGACATGTATTTGTTTTTCACATACTTGAGTATGATCTTTTTTTTGCTTTTGCTCTTCTTCCACAGTTGTGCCTTATGAGTGGTGAGATCATCCAGATGTCCAATCAGATGAGTCTGATTTTTGAAGCAATGGATCTATCGCAGGCCTCGGTGAGTTAGATGTTTGGAGTTAAATGTATTATTTGATTATTCTGTCTTAAAATTAAACAATTGCTAGTCACCATTTTGCAATAATGAAACTTTAATAATTCGCCAACGTGCTTGTTAAGATGTTGAACCAATGGAGATGAACAATGCACCTAGCTTAATTGACAGAATGTAATCAGATGTTATAAAAAGGTCTTATTTGGTTATGGTTATTTTCTTTCACTGCAGCCTGCCACAGTCAGTCGATGTGGTATGATCTACATGGAACCGTCTCAGTTGGGCTGGAAGCCCTTAGTGATCTCCTGGATGAACAATCTTCCTGATGCCCTGCAGAGCGCGGACAACCGCTCCCTGCTGCTGGAGCTCTTCGACTGGCTCCTGCCGCCTGCCTTCAGGATGCTGCGTAAACACTGCAGAGTAAGTGGCCCCAGGCCTCAGAACAACCCAGACACAAATATCTGTACAACATTTATAAGTGGATGTTTACACAGACAGTTTTGTCATGCTGCACTATGGCTTTGCTTACAGGAAGTTGTTTCCACTAGCAACAGTAACACCGTGGTGTCCTTGTGTCGACTGTTTGAGATGCTGCTCACTGAACCTGTAAAAATGAGTCCTGGGGATAAAAATATTCACACCTGGATCATGGTAAAAGGACTGAATCATTTTCCATTTTGTCTTGCTTTGGAACTGCTACTTGCAAATATTTGCACATCTGTTACAGATACACATTTGTATTTCCATGTCAGTTAAATTATATTTTTGTTTGACACCTGCCCTTTTCTTCCTTTATGACTGCAGGCATCGTTTGCCTTCTCCCTGGTGTGGTCTATAGGTGGCAGCTGTAATGCAGACAGCAGAGAGAAGTTTAGTGACTTCTTTAGGATGACTGTGTCAGGAAGGACAGAAGAACATCCTATCCCTGCCACTGTGGCCAAATGGGAGTGTCCAATGGATGATAAAGGGCTGGTGTATGACTATTTCTATGAGGTATTGTGAAATTACATCACTCACAGGTGTTATACATTTTTTTTAAATCAGTAAATCATACTGTCATCTCTTGAACAGTTTAAAGGAAAAGGCCGCTGGGTTCACTGGAATGATACCATCAAGAATGTAAACCTGGGGGACAAAAACACCAAAGTGCAAGAGATCATTGTTCCCACCATAGATACAGTTCGCTATACCTACCTCATGGACCTCTGCATCAGATACGGAGTGTTAGTATTCTCAGTATTTCTGTTTGACTTTTACATGTGCTATATACTGTATACTGGGTTCTTAGAGTATTTCTCATTTTATTTCAACCTGGATTTATTAGGGGTTCGTCATAACTGCTTGCAGTTCTAGTTTACATTGGATTTTACAAAATGATGAATTTTTACAAAACCTTACCTCTGTTTCTCTGCTTAGGCCTGTCCTGTTTGTTGGTCCTACTGGCACTGGGAAGTCAGTGTATGTGAAGGAGCAGTTGATGAACAATCTGGACAAAGACAGCTATCTACCCTTCTTTATTAATTTTTCAGCTCGCACAAGCGCCAACCAAACTCAGGTCAGCAGTTAGGAAACAAGTATAAACGAATGTCCTTGCAGAATTTTTGGGATTGCTAGAAAACATTTTATTAGAAGTAAACACTTAAACAAACAAAAAAATGGTAAATGTTTAATTCTTAATTAATTTGTTACCTGTATTTATTGCATCTTCCAGAATATAATCATGTCCAGGTTAGATAAGAGAAGAAAGGGAGTGTTCGGGCCCCCCATGGGAAAGAAGTGTGTCATCTTTGTAGATGACGTAAACATGCCTGCACTGGAACAGTTTGGAGCACAGCCTCCTGTGGAGCTTCTTCGACAGTATATAGACCATGGAAACTGGTATGAACCATCCACTATTAGATGCCAATTTCATATCAAAAGAAGAGAATGATAATAAATTTCCTGCATTAGAGAATCGTAAGCATTTTCCAGTAAACTGTTATGCTCTGGCAGGTATGACCTGAAGGATACTTCCAGGATCTCTCTTGTCGACCTCCAGCTCGTCTCAGCTATGGGCCCTCCTGGTGGTGGGAGGAATGCTGTGACATCCCGCTTCCTGCGGCACTTCAACATTTTTAGCATCAATGCCTTCAGTGATGACACCATGGTTCGCATCTTCTCCAGCCTGGTGGCCTTTTATCTCAAAAACAATGCATTCCCACCTGAATATTTCACTGTTGGCAATCAAATAGTCACAGCTACAATGGAAGTGAGTCCCCCCACAAAAACACACAATGATATCACATGAACTGTTCAGTTAGATAGATAAGTATGTTGCTCATGTGTAAAAGGCTCTTATCAACCATATCTTGTTTTTTTCCCCCAATGCTTTAGTACTTTTCTTGTTTGCATTTAATTCCCAAAGGTGTATAAGAAAGCCATGGAGAACCTGCTTCCAACTCCAGCCAAGTCTCATTACACATTCAACCTGCGGGACTTCTCTCGCGTTATTCAAGGCTGCCTGCTGCTGAAGAAGGACTCTCTGGAGAACAAACGCACTATGATACGCTTGTTTGTTCATGAGGTCTTCCGCGTCTACTATGACCGTCTGGTGGATGACAAAGATCGAGCATGGCTCTACCAGCTGATGAACAGCATCCTCAAAGATCACTTCAACGAGTCCTTTGATCAGGTGTTTGATCCCCTGAAACAAGGCAGTAGAGTAAGTTGAGAATCAGTTATACTTGCTGCAGTGCAGTGGTGGAATGCAACTAAGCGCATTTACTCTAGTACTGTACTAAAGTACACATTTGAGATACTTGTACCTGTCTTTTCTTTTCATGCCACGTTCTACTTCTCCTCCACTACATTTCAGAGAGAAATATTGTACTTTTTACTCCACTTCATTTAATCATTAGACAGCTTTAGTTACTTTATTAATTCAAGATTTTGCACACAAAACACATCCAGTTTAAAAAATATGAGATTTTATTATGTCTTAAACTACTCAACATTATCCATGTCTACAGGTACAGCTGAAATGATTAGCTGATTAATTATGTAGTTAACTTACAGAACAGTTTGGATCGTTTCCAGTTTCTAAAATGTGAGGATTTTTCTGCATTGAGTACTTTTACTTTTAATACCTTTTAGTAAATTTTTCTGATGATACTTAAATACTTTTATTTAAGTAACATTTTTAATGCAGGACTTTTACTGTAACAGAGTTACAGTGTGGTATTAGTACTCTTACTTACTTTACTAAGTAAAGGATCTGAATACTACTGCTGTAGTGTCATGTGCTTAACTATTAGTAAGTTAGGGAATACAGACAAGAAGAGGAGCTGCTTTGGCCGGTTGTCACTCTTTGATGTTCAGGATCTGAATAACATTAGATTTTGTTTTGGATAGTAGCATATGAAACAATCATAACTGCATTTATACTCTACTAGTCTTGCTTTGCCAGACCTTCCTCCACAGCGCTGTGGAGGGAGCCTGCTAGTCCACACAGCATTCCGGGATGGGAAAAAAAGGTGCTCTGGTTTATTGGCATTTCTTTAAACCAGTCACAATCGTCATGGGCAGCACTAAGCCCCGGACGGAGCCACGGTGCTGCTGCAAAATCGCCTCGGGAAGGAACTTGTTTTGGTGGAACATGTACGTTCAAAGGTTGTTTTAGTCGCGCAACAGAAAACTGAGATTGGACAGATAGCCTAGCTAGCTGTCTGGATTTAGCCTGCAGAGATCTGAGGAGCAGTTAACCATAGTCCTCATAAGTCCACCGGAGTTTAAAATTACAACACAAAGAAGGTAACGGAAAGTCGGCCGAAAATAAGTGACATCCGGCGGAATTTCCGGCGGCAACGGAGCAATCTGTGCTCTACGAATATAAAGTGCATATGCATATAAGTGCATAGTGCAAGTGCATATATAGTTTTAATTTGTGGCAAACATTTTCTTCCTTTCTCAGCTGGTTGAGGAAGACATGAGGAATCTTCTGTTTGGTGACTACATGAACCCTGACCTTGAGGATGATGAGCGCTTGTACGCTGAGGTGCCCTCAATGGAAACCTTTTCTCAAGTGGTGGAGTCATGTCTTAATGAATACAACCAGATGCACAAGAACCGCATGAACCTTGTCATCTTCCGGTAAACAGCTTTGGTATTACAAAAATATTTGTCTTATCCTATTTAGTATTAAATCTTCAAATCTCATTATAAAAGAAATAGAAGATACAATTTTTAGAATAAACATACCATCAAATGACTTGACATTTTGTGCAGTAAGGTAATGCAATTTAGTTTTTATAACTCTGACTATTTGCATGGAAACTTGATTAACTGAGAAAAAAAATGTCTGCATTATGTAGCTATGTCCTGGAGCACCTGTCCCGAATCAGTCGAGTGTTAAAGCAGCCAGGAGGAAATGCCCTATTAGTGGGAGTGGGAGGCAGTGGACGCCAGTCCATCACCCGTCTGGCCACATCCATGGCCCACATGACCATGTTCCAGCCTGAGATATCTAAGAGCTATGGCATCACTGAGTGGAGAGACGACCTTAAGGTCAGCTTTATGGTTAATTCTAATTTTAGTTTTCATACTTTTTTGATCTCTGCTTGGGGTTCTTTTGCATTTCGGTGATAGAAGATTGTACCAATACCCTGTCCCCCTGCTTTGTTTTATACTATATATATTATACTTTAGATGCTGCTAAAAAATGCTGGGGTGAAAGGTGAGAAGATGGTGTTCTTACTTACTGACGCTCAGATCAAAGACGAGGCTTTTCTAGAAGACGTGGACAGCGTCCTGAACACAGGGGAGGTGCCCAATCTGTTTGCCATAGACGAGAAGCAGGAGATCATGGAGGTAGGCTGTCACAAACTCTATGTGTACCCTTATAGAGCAATGTATACCTTGTAAAGACCTTATGTTTAATGTCACTTAATCTCTCTTCCTCCAGACAGTACGTCCCATTGCCCAGGCTGGTAACAAAAATTTGGAGTTGAGTCCTTTGACTCTGTTCGCCTTCTTCGTGGCACGCTGTAAAGAGAACCTGCACGTTGTCGTGGCCTTCAGTCCTATTGGAGATGCCTTCCGAAATCGCCTGCGCCAATTTCCCTCTCTTATCAACTGTTGCACCATTGACTGGTTCCAGGTACTGTATAGGCATTAGGAGTGGTATGATCGGTTGTACTTTGTATTTTGTCTTTAGTCAAATATACTGCATTATATGACAGACACAGGAAAACTGTCTATGTATGTATCTGTGTGTCAGTCAGTCAGTTAGTTAGTCATCAAAAGACAGAAAAATGAGACATTTGTTAGCTAATAGACACTCAACAGTGTCAGCAGTCTGTATTTGCATGCTCTTGTCTTTGTTCCTACCCTCACTGTGCTTTCTTCTCTCTGCCCTGACAGCCATGGCCAGAGGAGGCTCTTGAGCGAGTAGCCAACTCCTTCCTGGAGTCACTGGAGATGAGTGAAAATGAGAGGCAGATGGTTGTACCCATCTGCAAAACATTCCATACGTCAGCCAAACAGCTCTCAGACAAGTACGATATGTGGTTACTTTTAACTATATATATTCAAAGGTAAAGTACGTAAGTCCTTAAATACATTGTTTTCATTGCAGATTCCTCTCTGAGCTAGGTCGCCATAATTATGTGACACCCACATCCTACCTGGAGCTGATTGCAGCTTTCCGTCTGCTGCTCACTCAGAAAAGAGACACTGTCATGAAAGCAAAACAGAGGTATACCAATGGTCTGGATAAACTAGCCTTCGCTGAATCTCAGGTATATGCGGCACCATTTGTTATCATTTTTTGTGTGTGTCTATTTTGTTTTATTACAAAATGTTTTTAGCTCATTTTAACAATGTTTCTCTGCAGGTTGGTGAGATGAAGAAGGAACTTGTAGACCTGCAGCCCAAACTGAAACAGGCAAAGATAGACAACAACAAAATGATGAAGGTGAATATGTTTGACATCTTCTTCAGCATCGGCCTGGAGTATACATACCAGTTTATGTAAATATACTGAACGTAATTGCTTAATTGTGATGACTTTCAGGTGATCGAAGTGGAGTCTGTTGAGGTGGAAGCCAAAAGTAAAGTTGTGCGTGTTGATGAGGAGGCAGCAACTATAAAAGCCAATGCGGCTCAGGCTCTGAAGAACGAGTGTGAGAGTGACTTGGCTGAGGCCATCCCTGCCCTGGAGGCTGCTCTCTCAGCCTTGGACACTTTAAAGGTGAGCACCCTTCAACTGCACTGCTTCACTGGGCCAAGTGTAGCCACTCAGACCATTGCAGTTTCGACATATGAGTAAGTTGAGCTGTCTGTTTCCTTTCAGCCCTCTGATGTCACAATTGTGAAGTCGATGAAAAATCCTCCTTCGGGGGTGAAGCTGGTGATGTCGGCTGTGTGTGTGATGAAGGATATAAAGCCAGATAAGATAGCAGACCCAGCTGGGACTGGAAAAAAGGTTAGACTGAGGAAAAAAAAAAAATCTCATGAAGAAATCACGATTGTCTTGCAACTTATAATAGTAGTAATAATATGGTTTTTTTTTTATCGTCTAGGTTTTAGACTACTGGGGTCCAAGCAAAAAGCTACTTGGTGACATGAACTTTTTACGAGATCTTAGAGAGTATGACAAGGACAATATTCCTGTGAGTGTCAGAAAATCTACATTCTTAATTTATTATTTAAAAAAAAGACTTTATTTTAATCTAACTCCTCTACTCATTCTTTGCAGGTCCCTGTGATGCAAAAAATCCGTAGTGAGTACATGACTAATCCTGACTTTGACCCCAGTATAGTGGCAAAGGCCTCCTCTGCAGCAGAGGGTCTGTGCAAGTGGATCAAAGCAATGGAGGTGTATGACAGGGTGGCAAAGGTGCAGTGTTTCTGGCTTTGCATTGACTTTTTTCTCTTGAATTGTCCTGAATATACATGCATGTACGCTTCCACTTATTCTCTGAGCTCAACCACTCTCTTTGGTCTTAGGTCGTGGCTCCTAAGAAGGCCAATCTGGCCGAGGCACAGGAGTCCCTGGCTACTACCATGGCGCTGCTGGACCGGAAGCGAGCTGAGCTAAAGGAGGTCGAGGACCGTTTGGCTGCCCTTCAGAAAACCTTCGAGGAGAAGACAGAGGAGAAGGCCCAGCTGGAGATCCAGGTGGATTTGTGTGCCAGGAAGTTGGAGAGGGCTGAGAAGCTCATTGGTGGTCTGGGCGGAGAGAAGACCAGGTTAGCATGAAGCACAAAAATACAAAAATGTTGTTTTTTATTTACTGCAAAAAAAAAGGGTCATTGATTGAATTCATTTCTGTCTTTAGATGGTCTAAGGCAGCAGATGACCTGCAGAACACGTATGACAACCTGACTGGAGATGTTCTCATCTCTGCTGGTGTCATCGCCTACCTGGGGGCCTTCACTGCTGGCTTCAGACAGGACTGCACCAAGTCATGGACCAAACTCTGCCAAGTAACAAACCCCCCAGTGCTTTATTCAGACTTTTTTGGTTACTTTCTTGCTCATTATCTTTCTTTTCACCTATCTTGATCTAGTCTAAGAACATCCCATCAGCAGATGACTTCTCTCTCAGTAAGACTCTGGGAGATCCCATTAAGATCAGGGCTTGGAACATTGCAGGCCTTCCCAGTGACTCTTTCTCCATCGACAATGGCGTCATTGTCAGTAATTCACGTAGATGGTGAGTCTGTATCGCTAAAGAATTGTTTTGAAGTTAAATCTCTTGCTACTGTAAAATGTGTCAGCCTAATATCCGTCTCATGCCTAATGTTTGTGTTCTTGTAGGCCCTTGATGATTGACCCTCAGGGTCAGGCCAACAAGTGGGTGAAAAATTCAGAGAAAGACAACAACCTGAGTGTAATCAAGCTAACAGACGGGGACTATATGAGAACTTTGGAGAACTGTATTCAATTTGGAACACCCTTACTGCTGGAAAATGTTGGAGAAGAGCTGGACCCCTCACTGGAACCACTGCTGCTCAAACAAACCTTCAAACAAGGTGCTGTGTGAATGTGAGATGGCTGCCAAGGGGGCAATTGAGATTTGAATTTAAAAATTTGAAAATTCTAACTTCAGTAATGTTTTGTTTTACTTACTGTAGGAGGTATGGATTGCATCAGGCTGGGGGAGAGTGTGATTGAGTATTCCTGCGATTTCCGTTTCTACATCACCACTAAGCTGAGGAACCCGCACTACCTACCAGAACTGGCCACCAAGGTGTCCCTGCTTAATTTCATGATCACTCCAGAGGGCTTGGAGGACCAGCTGCTGGGGATTGTGGTTGCCAAGGAGAGGTAGCGCTCATAAAATGGTCACGTTGTTATACAACTTAAATACTTCACATCCCCTCTTTGGAGCATTGTTTCTGCTTTGTCTGCTCTACAGGCCAGAACTGGAAGAGGAGAGAAATGCCCTAATCTTGCAGTCAGCTGCCAATAAGAGACAACTTAAGGAAATTGAGGACAAAATCCTGGAGACACTGCAGTCCTCTAAGGGAAATATCCTGGAGGATGAGAGTGCCATTGAAATTCTAGACTCTGCAAAGATCATGTCCAATGAGATTGGCAAGAAACAGCAGGTGTGGACATTGCACGGCTAAGTCTTAAATGTTCTGTTTAGAAAATGAGACCCGTATTTTGAATATGACCAGTCTCATTATTGGTTATCTAACTTTCTGCTGTTTACATATTTCCCAGATTGCAGAGAAGACGGAGATTAAGATAGCAGAGTCTAGAGAGGGTTACAGAGCCATTGCAAAGCATTCTTCCATCCTGTTCTTCAGCATTGCTGATCTAACCAACATAGACCCTATGTACCAGTACTCGCTCAGCTGGTTTGTCAACCTCTACATCAACTCTATACAAGACAGGTGATGCACATGAAATGTATTCTTTAGTGTCCCAAAAAAGTAATACACTGAGACTTTATGACTGTACCATTATTCTTCATCTGTTGTACATAAACACAAGGTTGAATATAACAGGATTCACACATTTAACAAAGATGAAGCTTATTACAGCAACTCACTTGGTTTCTATTTGGATGTCAGGCTCAGTTCTTGTCTCAGGCAGACTTGCTAATGTGTTCTAACTTGAACCATTTTCACAAAAAACAAATGCAATCAGTAAACCACACAGAAGACGTGCATATAAGCAAAGTTATTCCTATACAGCAGCTGCAAGTGGGAGGAATCCAAAGTACTTACTTGTGGTGCTGCAGATGTGCCCTGCGCACACAAAACATGCATGAAAGACAAACACGACTGTGAAAGCTGACATTACTTTTTTTTAGCATAGGCCTATATATCTTTAAATAGTTGGTCTGTGTTCATCTGAAACTTCCTATGTTTTGTCTTTTATTCATCAGTAACAAGTCCAAGGTCCTAGAGAGGAGGCTTCGATTCCTGATTGATCACTTCACCTATAACCTGTACTGTAACGTCTGCCGCTCTCTGTTTGAGAAGGACAAACTCCTCTTTTCCTTCCTCCTTTGCTGCAATCTGCTCCTGTAAGTGTTAAAGCTTGTGGGTGATGATGGTCGAATTAATTAGATTGTTAGAATTTGATTTCAGCTTTCAACCACATGCTCGGATGAAGATCTAATATGTGAACTTGATTTCATGCTATTTTCTTCTATTTCCACTCAGAGCTAAAGAGGAGATTGAATACTCTGATTTCATGTTCTTTCTGACCGGAGGAGTGGGCCTGCAGAACACCGTTGCTAACCCTGACCCCAGCTGGCTACAGGACAAGAGCTGGGATGAGATCTGCAGAGCCAGTGAACTGCCTGGCTTACAAGGAATAAAGTAAGGAGCATCACTTGACTTGTGTCAACAACTATATTGTCCTGTTTGTCATAAATTCCTTATGACTAACGGAGTGAATCTATGTTATTTATTCCACAGAGAGGCTTTCATCAAAGGCCCAGAAGACTTTAAAACTATTTATGACAGCAAAGATCCAAGCAGCACTCCTCTGCCCACTCCATGGTGTGAACAACTCAATGACCTGCAGAAGATGATCATTGTTCGCTGTCTCAGGCCTGATAAGATAGTTCCAGCTGTGATTAAATATGTGACTGGCAGACTCGGGAAGAAATTTGTCCAGCCCCCTCCCTTTGACCTGAGTAAGAGTTACCTGGACTCCAACTCCACCATTCCACTTGTATTTGTTCTGTCTCCAGGAGCTGATCCCATGGCTAGTAAGTCCCTACAGTACCAGTGGTTAACTGTCAAGATTCCATGTAATGCCTTCCCTGAAAATCATGAGAAATAACAACATCTCTCCACAGGCTTACTGAAGTTTGCCAGTGACAAGGACATGAGTGGTAGCAAGTTCCAGTCCATCTCTCTGGGGCAGGGCCAGGGACCCATCGCTGCCAAAATGATATCCACAGCCATGCAGGATGGGACGTGGGTGTGTTTGCAAAATTGTCACCTGGCCGTTTCGTGGATGTCCACCTTAGAGAAAATCTGTGAGGACTTCAGCCCTGCAACATGCCACCCACATTTCCGCCTTTGGCTCACAAGCTACCCTTCATCCAAGGTAAATCTCAATGCGTTTCATTCGGCACATGCATACATTACCAATTTTAAGCAACAAGACAGAGATTTATTCTGTTATAGTCCTAAAAAAAACATCCTTTCTGATATCAGTTTCCAGTGACGATCCTGCAGAACGGGGTGAAAATGACAAACGAGCCTCCTACAGGACTCCGACTCAACCTGCTACAGTCTTACTTGTCAGATCCTGTTTCTGACTCAAACTTCTTCAATAACTGCCCAAATAAGGAGTTGGTGAGTTGTCGCATACAAAATGTATGCCACAGGAATTCTCATTTATTTATTTAAATAGGTCTATATGAAGGACATTCTCTGACTCGTGGATTCCTCCACCAGATCTGGGAGAAGCTCCTGTTTGGACTGTGCTTCTTCCATGCTCTTGTTCAGGAGAGGAAGAAGTTTGGTCCACTGGGCTGGAATATTCCCTATGGCTTCAATGAGTCAGACCTACGTATAAGCATCAGACAGCTACAGGTATTCCTTCAGTTTCAGTGGCCACGTTTCAACACCACAAGAATCTAAAAATGCATTTCATTTGTTTTCCTTTTTTAGCTGTTTGTGAATGAATATGATGAGGTGCCCTTCGAGGCCATAACTTACCTGACCGGGCAGTGTAACTATGGCGGCCGTGTGACAGACGACTGGGATAGGCGGCTCCTGATGACAGTCTTGGCTGACTTCTACAACAAGGACATCATTGAGAAACCTCGCTACCCTTTCTCACCTAGCGGTGAATACTTTGCCCCACCTAAATCTGTCTATGATGACTACATTGCATTTATTAAGGTAAAGCCACTTCAGAGATAACACACATGAAGAAAATACATATGTATATATTTTTTTGTTGTTTTTCTCCATAATGACTTTCAACTGAGTAGCAATGTCTTTGCTGTGTTCTAGGAGCTTCCTTTCAGCCAGCATCCAGAGGTGTTTGGGATGCATGAAAATGTAGACATCTCAAAAGATCTCCAGCAGACAAAGCTGATGTTTGATTCGCTGCTACTCACCCAGGGTGGAGGAGCTAAGGGAGGGGCTAGCTCTGGGAGTGACAAAGCGCTGTACGACATAGCAAATGACATCCTTACTAAGGTATAAACTAATCAAACCTCCTCTTCATTTAGCAATTTTAGGTATGTTTAATGTTTTGGTAGGAAAAACACATGGCACCAGTGAAGGTGTAGCTTTCCAATAAAGTGCACATTTCTGTTGGTGTTTTCTCTACCTTGATTGCAACGTACATGCCCTCAGTTGTATATTTTTACTAACAGATTTGCTTATTTCCCCCCAGCTTCCAGCTAATTTTGACACAGAAGCTGCTCTCTTGAAGTTCCCAGTGCTCTACGAGGAGAGTATGAACACTGTGCTCGTTCAAGAGATGGAGCGCTACAACACGTATGGACAAACAGCTCGGTGTAGACCTTTAGGACAACCAGCGCAGCATCACCGATATGACTTGACTGTTTCTCTCTCTCTCTCTCTCTCTCTCTCTCTCTCTCTCTCTCTCTCTCAGGCTGTGTGGTACGATCCGTGTGAGTCTGCAGAACCTGTTGAAGGCCATTAAGGGTTTGGTGGTGATGGACGCAGAGCTGGAGGCAGTTGCGAGCAGTTTGATAGTCGGAAAGGTTCCAGAGAAATGGGCCAAGCGCTCTTACCCCAGCCTGAAGCCTTTGGGCAGCTACATTACTGACTTTATCTCAAGGCTCAAATTTTTGCAGGTGAAACTGCTTTATAAAGATCATTTAGATGAACTTGGGATGAATTTAGGAGATAGGACTGATTTGATTTGATTTGGGAGCTTTGTTGACTTTCTTACTCCACTTATAGTTTCACCTTTATTCTGTGTGCCTGTAGGATTGGTACGACACCAATAAACCCAACGTGTTCTGGCTATCCGGCTTCTTCTTCACCCAGGCCTTTCTAACTGGGGCAATGCAGAACTACGCCAGGAAATACCACGTCCCCATTGACCTGCTAGGCTTTGATTTTCAGGTCAAAAGATACACACTTTGTTATCCCTCTGTCTCCACCTCAAAGATCTTCTCATAGCCCTAACAGTACACTGATCTGTGGGTTTCTTGTCATGATTTTATCTTACAGGTTCTTACTATTGATGAGTCGGACACATCGCCTGAGGATGGTGTTTACGTTAATGGAATGTTTCTGGATGGCGCTCGATGGGACAAAGAAAGGTAGATGTTCTTAGTAGTGTTATTTAAAACAATAATACAAATAATGAAATATATAAATAAATAAAAAATAATAATGGAATATCATTGTAATAGTGAAGTGCAAGGAGACTTGATAAGCCTTAACTCTTGTTTGTCTCTTTATCAGTGGAGTTCTGGCTGAGCAACACCCTAAAGTCCTATTTGATGTGGTGCCAATCATCTGGATAAAACCCAGTTAGTAAATTACCCTAATTTATACACTGCCAGATGTATGACAAATAATATGCATGGCATTCACGTTTTAAGGTGTCTATTTCAAACCCATTATTTGTAAACTTGTTACTGTTTTTCCCTCTCCATTTTCCTGACTCTCTGCTTCGTCTCTTTGCTTCCTTCTCTCCCACACAGCTGAAAAGAACAGCATCGATCAGGCTCAGAAGCTGTATGTCTGCCCTCTCTACAAGACCACTGAGAGGAAGGGAACCCTCTCTACCACAGGCCACTCCACCAATTTTGTCATTTCCATGGTGTTGCCCACTAGCAAGCGCCCTCAACACTGGATCAAGCGTGGTGTGGCCATGCTCTGCCAGCTTGATGACTGAAATCAGACAACAAACTGTTTAAGACTCAAGCACTTTACTGTGACACTTTAAACACTATGATGCCTTTTTTTGATTTCCTGTACCTTCATAATGCAAAATTAAACATAGCATATGTTTGTGACCAACTGGGGCGTATGTGTCAAAATTATAGATAGATCATATTTGTGGATAGCTACTGAAAGGTACAGAGTACAGATCAAATGCCCTTGTAGTTCCGTTGCTTCTTCAAAATAGAAAGCTAGACGGTTTGCTGACATAATTTTCTCCCAATAATGAAACTGAAAAACACTTAAATTTACGTGGAAGTAACAAAATGAGCATCAGATGCACTGTGACGTTTCAATAGAAAAGGATGACAACATATTCTTTCACTATCTTTCAATCCAAAGCAGGTCCTGAAGTGATTCCAAAAGAAGCAAAAAATTGTTTGCATTTTGTATTACATTTTACAAACCATTAAAACATATAGCATGCACTGTTTATTGTTCATTTAGGCCTACGGTACATACTCTTCGTAGTGTACAGCAACTCTTATTCAGTTACTAATTTAAGCACTCCAGTGAAGCCTTTCCTGGCATCGAGCCGGGTTACTGTGTAACATTGCTTGTTAAACACATTTGCAGGCATGTACTGTAACAGTAATGTGGCTACAAGACAAAAGTAAAAAAAGAAAATCTAAAATTAAAAAGCGATGACCAGGAAAACTATTAACTAGGAACTTTGATGTTAAACCACAGTAGCGCTGCTATAAAAACTCCACCCTTCCTGCATGTTAGGGCTGTTAGGGCTGTTCTTTTTTTTATGCCACTTGCCTGTCTGTCACCTGCCTGTGCCTTGGTTCCTCACTGTGAGCTGCTACTGTCTACTGTAATACCTCACAAGCTATTCATGTGTAGGCTATCATCTGCCGCACTGTCTTTGTTATACAGGCTTTGCTGTGTTCCAGCACACAAAACAGTACAGTAACAATATGGGTAAAAAAAATACATGGAAATGTATACTTACAGTAACTCATGCATATGTAAATAAGGGCCTGTTGTGTTTTTTAAACAATGGCCTCTTTGTTATGAGAGAATTTGCATATGAGCTGAATGGTGGCAGTTGTTGCTCAGTGGGTCAAAGCTAGGTGCTGGGTCTGAAGACCCCGTGATCTGATATTTATAGCGGGAGAGATAAAAATAGTTGCAGTACATGTGTGCATACTGAGGAGACTGCTGGCTCTACTGTTGTGAAAGCCACCGAAGGCGCACAGCCATTTGACTGAAGGTAAACACCAGACAATAAATAAATAATGCCTTGAGAGAAAAACTAGGTTGCTTAGTGTGGAGTTTAGTGTATACCTGTTGAACTTTATGATTTATAGCTGTTAAATTTCCAGGTCATTTAATAGCACTTGTTATACTTTAAAAAATGTTTTCTTGTGGCCTAAGTTATCTTTAGGACATTTCTTTGCGACTTGAATTTTAATATTTAAGAAATGCTCACAGCAATCATTTGTGTGGTAGGAGGTTTTTGCCACACTGAGAAAGAAATACTGTAAACTCTCTGCAGGAGTAACTGCTCTCACATGGCCTGTAAAGGTAAGAGCTATCGGGCAACAAAGTAGGACTTCTCAAAGGAATCATTAGGTGCAAAATCTTGAATGCATTTTAGTGTAATTTTGACATCTAATTCAACGAGAGGAATATGACTGACAGCAACTATTCCGTGCCTAGCTCCACTCACTGTGCTGTAGTTTACTTTTCCCTGTTTGTGGTGTACAGGTTCTCAGGTTCCAGATGTAATGGTCTTGTTTCCCTTACGGCTGTGTCTCCCCAGTGCAGTTGCTTGTGCATTGACCCTTTCTGGATTAACAGATGAACACGGAGACAGAAGATGACTTTTATGAATCGGAGGACGACTTGGATGAAGATGAGGCAGCGCAATATATAATTGAACAAAGTCTGATTGAATATAGAAAGCTCAAAGGATTGACTCCAAGGTTAATCTCTAACCACCAGGCATTACGTCTTTCTCTCTTCATTGTGTATCTCCTGTTGATCATTTCCATCTCTTTCAACAGTGATCTGAAACCCAGTGAAGACCCTGATGAGATTTTCAAAGCAATCAAGCAGGGTACGGTGATGTCATTCTTTAACCTGTCGAAGCTGCTGCCAATTATAATTTAATCTTGCCAGAAGTTCTGATATAATGTACCGCCATCATGTTCAGGGGATGAAGATGCACTGAACAGACTGGCTGTGCAACCAGAGACTCTGTCAAGAGTTGATGAACGAGGATGGATCCCGCTGCATGAGGCTTCAGCACAGGAGAATAAAAGCATACTAGAGATTATCTTCTCAGGTAGTGAGGTTATTAAAAGTATTCATGTTTATTAAATGCTAGCATGTTAATTAGTTCTTTTTTCCCAGCATCACCCCCAGGTGCAGCCCAGTGTCGTACTCTAAAGGGTGAGACACCACTGTTTCTGGCTGTGGTTCATGGACTCAGAGAGAACGCTACATTCCTGTTACAGAACGCTTGTAGCCCGGATCTCCAGAATGATGAGCAGGATTCTCCATTAGTAGCAGGTATCTGGCATCTAAATGCAAAATGGACCTCATTTTACAGACACTTAAAGATATTTGCTATTTTTCAATTATTTTCTTCCCTCTCCTACTCTTTCCTACTATTTCTTAGCTATTCTGAATGACCAGTACGACTTGGCCACACTATTGCTTCGCTACAATGCCGCAGTAGACCAAACAGGACCATTAAACAGGACAGCTCTACACGAGTCAGCCTTTTTAGGCCTGGAGAACTTTGTCTATCTGCTCCTAGAGTCTGGTGCCAACCCAAATGCATGTGACATCAAAAAGAAAACTCCACTGGGTCTGGCTGCTCAGAATGGACATCTGAATGTGGTGGAGGTGCTGTTACAAAAAGGTATATAAAACAAGGGGATTTAATCTCAACTATGGATTTCAAAAGTACCTGGGTTCCACTGCTTCACTTATTGAGCTGATCTGACAATCTGTCACTTTGCATTTCGGCTTTTCAGAAACCTTGGGAAAACTTGTTGATAACTGCCTTAGTTTTATAACAGATTCATCTTTCCATACTGTTTTCCAGGTCTGGAAATGGCCTATTAAATGTGTATTCTATAGTATCTGATTTGATTTTGTAGGAGCCCATGTGTGGTGTGAATCGGAGTCAGGCACTATCTTGTTTGATGCAGCAGCATCAGGAAACCCTGACATAATCTCCCTGCTGCTGGAGCATGGAGCAGATCCCAACCTAGTACATCTTTACAGTGGGCACCTGCCAATTCATCGTGTGGCCTACCATGGACACATACTGTGAGGAATATCGTAATTACAACATAGAGCTTTCCCACTTTTCAAATAGACTGTCATGTACTTAATCGAGGATTCCTCTCTGACAGGGCACTGGAGCACCTCATCCCAGTGACTAAGATGGACGCCATGAAGGAAAGTGGGATGAGTCCTCTCCATTCTGCAGCTGCTGGGGGACATGCCCATTGTGTGGAGATGCTGCTCAAAGCTGGCTATGATCCAAACTTCATGCTACACCCAAGGGTGCGCCGCAACTATGATGATGAGCGCAGGTCTTCCCTCTTTTTTGCTGTGTCCAACAATGATCTTCAGTGCACCCGCTTGCTGTTAGAGGCTGGGGCAATGGTGAACCAGGATCCTATCAACTGTTTGCAGGTGGCCCTTAGACAGGGCAACTATGAGCTGATCAACACATTGCTGAAGTTTGGGGCAAATGTAAACTACTACTCCCGTGTCAACACCACTCACTTTCCCTCAGCACTGCAGTACGCCTTGAAAGACGAGGTCATGCTGAGAATGATTCTGAACCATGGGTATGATGTTAAGCGTTGCTTTGACTGTCCGTATGGTGACAGCTCCCATGACTACGCCCCTTGGACGACCTCAATCATCAAAGACATGGTGGTGAGGCTTGTCTGAGAGTGTAAAAGGTGTGAAGAGATATGTATGAACTCCACAGGGGAACCAGTGGCGTAACACTTTCATTCAAGGTTAATGCTTTGACTACTGCATATGTCTTTGTTTGTCTCCTTCTAGTTCTGTGAGGTGATAACAGTGTCCTGGCTTAAGCACTTATCTGCTCAGGTGGTGCGCATCATGCTCGACTACACCGACCATGTCTCCTTCTGCACCAAACTCAAGGACACTTTGGAAGAGCAGAAACAGTGGCTGGAGATCTGTCACATTCAAAGTGAGACCTGATCCAGTTTTAGTTATTTTCTACCTGTCAGCAAAAGTGTATTGATTACATTATGTGCATCCATTGATTCATTTTTTTTACACTCAGGGAATACACGGAGCCTGAAGCACCTGTGTCGTTTGCGGATAAGGGAGCATCTCAGTCACCTGCGCTTGAGAGCCCCAGTTTTCATCAACTTCCTTCCTCTTCCTCCAAGGCTGAAAGATTACCTACGCTACAAGGAGTTTGATGTCTACAGCAGGGGCAGCATGGTTAACCCACAGTGAAAACACATTTACAGCTGTCACAGATCTCACTCTGATAAAGGGACAAAGACAGTCGGTATCCATTATCTGTTTTCCTTGATAGGCTATTGTTTGTTTTGGAAATAATGTTTGTTGTTTTATGTACTTTTTGGTTTGCCAAATGTTTTGTACAAAACCTTTGAGTAAATAAGGTTTTATTATTATTTCACACATAGTCTTGTTATAATTTGAGACTTACTTTTATAATGTGAATACAGAAGATTAAATTGAGAAATGGCATGAAAGCATTAGACCAGCACTATGCAATTAAAACAATTGCACAATGCTTGGGCCTTCTTGCTTAGATGGACAAATTGAATACTCTGCCTCTTTGTCATCACCTGGAGGTAAAATTAGGTATTACATGAGTGTGATTGTTCTCTGGGTTTTAGTGTGTGCAAAGATATATGTTTTATATCTGAGCTGAGTGTGTGTATACCGGTATGTCAGTTGTCATCCATCCATCTCAGTGTGTGGGGTAGGCCTACTTGTGGCACACAGGTCATTTATTCATAGCAGGATTTTACATATTTGGCTGCATGCTGCATCTTATTCTGATTGTATATTCATCCACCACTACACACGTCTCACAGTGCATCCGTCCGCCGCTCGGTGGCGTGGATCTTCTCGTATGTAAACATAGTGACGGCAGCGTTTTGCAGTGGTGGAGAAGAACGTGTACGTCATTTTCACAATGGCGGAGGCTGGGTGAGGAGGAGAGTGTGTGTGTGTGTGAGTGAAGCGGCGCCGTAATTGTTAGATCTACATTGCCCGTTATACGTGCACGGTGCCTGAAAATGGCCCTGAACCCCAACGCGGTGGGGAAAAGGGACTCAGAATGTACCGAGACGGACGATCTACACCCGGAGGGTGGCGAACCCCTGAAGAATTCAGCCGCCACCTCGGCCACAGCCAACCAAAATGGCGATCGGCCTGGATGTGGAGACAGGGTAATGCCCGAACAAGAAGCCCATGAGCGGCGGAGGAGCGCGCAGGCAGATGCCCGGAGCTTTAGCAGTTCGCCCCTGCAAGGCCAGAGACCGAGCGAAGAGCTGCCACGGAGAAATTTTCAAATCCCGAGGAAGATAAGAGAACGGAAAGGTGGTGCCATATCGCTGCTATTTTGAACAGACCCTGTCCTGTCTTTCATAATTCTGCTGCTGCATGTTGCTAGCCTTGCTAACTAGCTAGCTGGCTAGCCTCGCTAGTTTAACGAGTTTGACAAAATGTTCACCGACATTTAGGTTCAGATGAAACCAACGTAATACTATTTAAGCACACGGATAGTCCTGACTAACGTAGCGCGAGTTTTTGCAGACATAGATTTGGTAACTTTAGTCCACCCCAGGTATCCCAAGTTACCAGAGAGCAGCAAGCAGCTAACGTTACGTTCCTGTATAGGCGCCTGAAAGCAACACTTTGAGGACTGGCCATGTGAATGCCCACCTTGTTTGGCTTCTTCACCTTTTCATGGAACGACCACAGTCTTGATTGAGTAATGCTGCTGGTGTCATGAGTGTGTTGCAGCCATCACCTGACAACATGTGGGTGTCTCATTGACCTCAGTGAAGGGCATGTATTTATTCACCCCACCCGTCTATTTACAAAAATATGTTCACAGTAACGTACCAGGATACTTTTAATGAAATCTTAGGGCTGCCCAACCCTTGTCCCAGCTTGATGACACTAGTATATCGGAGCATCCCTCTTAACACCTCACCTCCATACTCCTCAGAGTACAACACAACGACACTGGCCCCATCATCTCCCATGCAGTTCTTCGTAACCTTAGCAAAGTGGTTGTTACAAACCTTGCTGTCATACATCAGTTATTTGCATATATGCAAAGTCCAGCTGAAGTTTACTGGATTTCACGTTTTGTGCCTCTATTAAGCAGCCGTGTTTTCAGTATCTGGTCAAATCAGCAGGTTGCACGTATGTAATGTATACAATGTCTTACTGCCCAAGTTGGAAACTTAACTGTGAGACAGACTTGGCTGTGTGTGCACTCCATTTACCTGTCTTAAGTCCTTTTGCCTCAAATGAGAGATGTTTACTACTTGTGTTACTCCACAGCTTGATGGTTATGATTCTCCATCCAGTAAGCAGCTAGTGATGGTTTCACTTCTTTACGTGGCTTGACAAAATAAACCTTATGTAAACACAGACAGTTGCAAGGCTGGATCGTCTGTACAGCGCTTTGTTGATGTTTGGGATTCCTAGTTAGTGTTATTGACATTTCAGTAACCTGTTGTGATGAGCTGGCTTTAGGCAAAGCTTCAGCATAGGATGCTGCTGGCTCATTGCAACCCCACTGAGCTGTACTAAACATACACAAAGAGTGTCTTGTCTGCATGCACATTGCTTCCTATTGTACCTAATGTATTATATATTGGAACATGTGACTTTGATATTGAGCTGAAGTCAAAACACAGGTCATGTGTATGAAAGGGTCTTCTCGTGTAAGAAAGAAACATATTTTAGGCTTGATATATTCATGCCATATAACCCTAGAAATTAGGGGTGGGAATCAACGGAGGCCTCACGATACTATATCCTCACAATACTTATGTCACGATACAATATTATTGCGATTTTAAAGATATTGCAATATTCTGCGATATATTGCAATTTATTACCTTTTTTCCAACTTCAAATTTTTCCCAATTTCAAATTATGTCCCCAAAAGAAAACTTTGTCAACATCTGTTTTATCTAAAAAAGATGCATTTCTCTGTTTGCTCATCTCACTTCAATTTTATTGCTGCAAAATGGGATTGTCAAGCAGACAAACTGACCAACACATATATAATAAAAGATCGATACTTGGCGTCTGTGTATCGATACAGTATTGCCAAGGAAAATATTGCGATACTATGCTGTATCGATTTTTTTTTTTTTTTTTTCCCACCCCTACTAGAAATGAGAGAAGAGGATAATAGTTTGATGTTGCTGTCTTCTGTGGTCTGACTTGGTATACTATGCTACTTTTTGTACTGACCCTCTGCAAATACACACAGGTCTATGCAGCAGATGCTATATGCTAATCCACTGATTCACCTCTCTGTGTGCAGGCCTGTACCAGTTTCTTTCTCCCGACAGCCGGGAGTTTGAGGACCTTGTGAAGATTGTCTCCTCGTTTTACCTAGACTCATCATCCCGAGCAACCTTCTCCTACTGCAAGGCCAGGCTCATTCACAACGAGCTGCTGGAGAAGGAGGTTGGTCATTGTCTTCCAGCACCAGTGCCACACAATGTCATCACGAGCATTTAAGTTAATCCCTTGTTATTGATGGACCATTTCTGTAGGTTGAAACCAAATATAGCAAAAGCATGCATCTGGTAGGATGTTTGTTGACCAGCACTGCTGTGTATGTACTGTAGGAGTTTTTGCGGTTCAGACTGCTGTATTTAATTTTCTGTCTGCTACCTTTTTTTTTTTTTTTTTGTGCCAGTTCATTGAGAAGCGGAGAGAGATGAAGCAGGAGGGGAGGACAGAACAAGAACTGACTGAGTCGTACTGCTTCCTTTTTCCAGACAAATCGAAGGTATTATTGATTATGGACAAGTTATAAAGCATGATGGTTGTTCTTTTAACATGCCTCTGAGCTTTGTATGTTCTCTTGTATGGTTAGCTCCTGTGGATCTGTGAAAAGGGTCTGTCGGTTGGGCACTCCCGGATTACTACACTAGGAAATCCATCAATGGGTAAGTTGGTCTCTGGCATGTTGTTGTTGCTTCGAAAGGAGACTGTATTGTTGTAGATGGAATGATGGTTTTTGGGTTACTGCTCTCATGATATTGTTTTGAGGGATGCCAGCCTAATTAGTTTCTTCTTTTGATGGATTTAATTGTAAACTGATTGATTAGCAGCATCTGAGGATGTTAGCATTTACCCGATAAGCATACCACTGTAGATAGCTGATACATGTCATCAACAGCTGGGAATGGTTCTGATATATGTTAATAATATATCACTTAAATGCTGGTTCACAACTGGCTACTCACTTACGGAATGAATGTTTTGTCTTTTTCTCAAAATAAAAAGTCATTGACATGGTTCTTAAGGTTTGATTTTTTTAGGTATAAATATGATACTTAAATGCATTTTTGATGGAGCATGGTTATGATGCTTTTCCTCTAATTCAGTTCCTTTGTCATTGTAGGTGTTTATGTTTCCAAATATTCTGATCTGTTACAAATCAATCCCTTTGAAGTGGGCTCATCTGGAGACATGATCGTTTTTAAAGTTATGAGGGTATGGCTAGCACTCTGTTTTCATTTTGTGATGTTAACAGATCTTCTAATGATTGTGGGACCTTTAGCTCACCTGCATGTTTTGTCTCTCAGGGCCGAATAAAGCACATTAATGACAACATACCTAAGAATGCTTTGGAACCTTCTACCAAGGTTGATTGCCACTTGTCCAAAAGTGGCAATAGGGTTACGTCTTTGCTGTCTTACAGGGCTTTTGAGCTCACACAGGTAAACATGGATTCTTTTTCATTCACATGCTGTATATATTGTGTCATCAAAGTAATGCTTTACATTTATTTCTTGGACAGAATTTGTACATTTTTAATGTGTCTTTCTTGTTGTCTTTTAGCAATATTTTTTCGAGTTTGCATTTGATGAGATCAAAGCACGGCCCAGGCATGTGTGCCCCTATGCTGTGCTTTCCTTCAAGTACAAAGGCAAGGAGGCTGCGGCCTCTCCTATGACTTCACACAGGTACATATTCCTGCCATAAATAGTGAAAGTCAGCAAGTATCTTCAGGTGGTTGGAGAGGTTTGCCCAGTGTTGTGTGTTAACAGGCTTTTTTCCCCTCTCCGTAACAGGTTTAACACTATTTCCCCTGAAGGAAGCCGAGGTAAAACATTTTCTTTTTTCTATTTGATAAACATTTAATTAAACAAATAAGTGTGTGTGTGTGTGTGTGTGTATGTATGTATGTATGTATGTATGTATGTATGAATGTATGTATGTGTATATATATATATATATATATATATATATATATATATATATATATATATATATATATATATATTAATTTCACACCAGGAGTGGAAAACACCCTGCTACCCAAGATGTAACTTTTAACATTTTGATTGGTGTGCACACTGCTTTTCGGTTACAGAAGAGTGCATTGCTTTTCGGTTACAGAAGAGTGCATTTTAAGTGATGCACCCCCCCCCCCCCCCAAAATATCCAAATTTAGATTCAACAACCAGTGTAAAATGTGCCTTTCCAGTGACAAACCAGCAGTTATGAAACATTATCCACTCTGCTTTCTCTTTGTATCTGTTGATGCCGTTGCAGGGAAGAGCTGCTACACTGTGTGGAGTGGTCCACTAGTGAACAAGGGCCTGGAGTTATTCCCAATCTGTTTACGATCCTCCTCGCGCCCATACCTCCCTTTCAAACTGTGAGTAAACGTTTAGTCATATTATCCTCATATAATTCTCAGTATCTCTAGAAAACCTCCACAGTGCTACTAAAATCTCCGCTGTTAATCATTTTACACTTTAATGGGCTTACCTTTAACACTGCGAAGAGGAAGTTAGAATTCACTTTTTTTTTCTGGAACTTGTTATGATTTGCTCTCTGATACATCTTCATCTGCTTCCCTGAAGGCCTGAGAAGCTAGAGGTGAGTCGAGGCATGCAGCTGGATCAGGTGAAAAGAAAGATTCCCTCTGTGCTCTTTTCTTGGGACACCTACAGCGCATCACGGGAAGGTCAGTCCGGACCTCACACGTGTATACCTCATAATTAAATGATAGAAAATGCCCTGGGGATGTAGGAGGTCATGCATTATTTGAAATTCAATTTATATAGCTATTCTAAATCCATAAGATGCATTGTGTATTACAGAAACAGCTCCTTTACCAAATCCTTTGATATTATTGTAACTAAAGTGTTTGTATTCTTTGAGGTAAAACTGAGCTTTCTTTGTCCGCAGTGATGAAATGTGGGATGTCCTGCAGCCTGTTTGAGGTGGTGGAGGGTAAAGGCAAACCAACCAGTGGCAGCTTGGTAGCGCTGGTCAACAAACTGGAGAGGGACAGGATGGTGAGTCACCCTGTAGCTGTTCCCTACCAGGTTCTCCTGCATGAAAATCCACAAAGGCATGTGTTGCTTTTAGCATCATTATTTGATGTAGACAGTTCTTTTTCGTCTTTAACAAGTAAATAATGTGGAGAGAACATCTGTCAAGAAAATGGCAAGTTTTGAAGAATATTTGGATCGTGCAACAAGGCCGGCCTGCTTGGTTCTTTCGGGGAATAATTGTAAAGATTTACAACGAATATGTTTTACTGCATTAACTAATCTAACTGGGACATTTTTTGGGAGCGATTGGTGGGGATTGCTGTGGACAAAGTACAGAGCAAATTACGTTTAACCATTTATCCAGCTTATTTAACTTCAGTTAATGTGGCGTTTTCTTATGCGGGTGCAAATGTTCCACCAAAACAAGTTCCTTCCCAAAACCATTTAGCAGAGCCACTGAGTCCGAAGCTTAGCGCCGCCCAAGACGATTGTGATTGGTTTAAAGAAATGCAAACGACCCAGAGCGTTTTTTTTTCTTCTTTACCTATCCCAGAATGTATGTGTGGTGTAGCCAGACCTTACTCCACAGCGCTGTGGAGATAGGTCTAGCAATGCGAGACTACCCAGCAACAGACTATTATGATTGCTCACATTATCTGATAATGATACACCCCAGTGCTTTTCACTGCAATGTATCCCCTCCTTGTTCAGGTGCTGGTGAAGTCCTTGTTTGACAGGGGCTTTCTCTTCCTGCTGTCCTCAGCGCAGATGATTGAGTCCAAAGGTGCCAAAAAGCTTTTACTCTCCTCTCATAATTCTCTGTCGTGTCAGTTAAACACCTACTTGTTGCCTCTAGTGAGGGTTCAACTTTAAAAAAAAAACTGCTGTTTGTTTTCTAGAGCGACGGGGGCGTGTTGAGAAGAACCTGCAAGCATTATTCATCTTTCAGGAGTCAAGGATGGTTGTCAAGTATTGTAAGTATTATTCACTCTGTATCCATCAATTCTTTTCTGACCCAGTGGCAGAATCTGCACAAAGTTCCCAACTGGAACGTTTTATTAGCAAGCAGAGAATGTTTGGATACAACAAAGATCTTTCTCACATCTACCTACTGAACTCTCCTCCTTTTTAAGAAAAAATAAATAAAATAAAAATAGTACATTAAACAGAGTTGTCGGAGCCCTGCCGCTGGAGGAGATGCGACAGCGAGGACCGGTTCAACGGCTTGGTCAGCGACATGAACTCGTAGCAGCCGGTGAAGCTTCCGAGCACCGGGCTTCCACTGCTGCGAACAGGGTTTTTTAGCTTTTGGAGAAGGCATTTTATCTGTTAATCCTACCGATGTAGACACTTTGGCGTTATATAGTTGACCCGCAGTGGTGAATTGTCTGCAGTTCCGGGCGGGTTGTTGCCGTGTTCTCATCTCAGCTCCGCCGAGACCAAATAGACCTGCCATTTCAAAAATCTTTCATTTATTATCAGAAATATCATGTTTTCAAAAGCATCACTTTCATCAAATTTTATGTGACATATTTAGACTGCAAGCAGGCACATCAGGACAAACGAGCAGGCTTATGTGCCGGGGCTGAGCCCCGGCCCGATTTAACCCCTGCGTATCCCCATTCATTTTTCGACGCAACAAATGATATATATCCAGCTACAAAATAGCCGAAAAGTCGGAAGTTAAACACAAGTACAAAGATTAGTTGTGCTATCAAGATGATGCACCGCGAACTGGCAGCTTTCAGAGCGTTGCAAGTAACTTGAGGATTCATCTCGTCTCGTCGCTACTCTTTGGTCTGAACTCGCTACTGCACCGATACACACGCAGATGAATGGTGAAGGAAGATTGATTACATGTAGTGAGTGATACAGAGTGGAATTGTAAATTGTTTTTAATGACCTGCTTATCTTTAGCTATGTTTTCTTGAGGTAAAGCAAAGGGGATATTTTGGTTTACAATGGAAAACAATAATATGCCAATGTTAATGAGATAATATAGCCTATCTCTATAGTATTCTAAAACAATATCCCCATAGAATGTTGTTGTTAGGGATGGGCATTCGATAAAATTTTCTTAGTCGATCGTTGGGAGAATTAACGATCGACTATCGATTAATCATTAATATTTTTATATTAAAATTCATTATTTAACTTTTTATAAATTAAAAATGCAATGAAAATGCACAAATACACGAGTTTTTCCTCGATGATATCTTAATTACAAGAAGAACAGCTTGTGGCAGTTAAACTGGAGGTTATAGATATTGTAGGGCTGGGCGATATGGCCTAAAAAAAAATCCCCGATTTAATTTTTTTTTTTATTAAAAAAAAAAAAATCCGATTTAAATCGACTTTTTTCTCCCTCTACTTAAAATCAATCTGCAGATGACAAAGAAAATGTTCAAAACAAGTTTTATTTTGTTTTGACTCATACACACACGCACACACATGGGGCATGTATACCATTATGATTATTCATGCCAATTTTGTGGAAATATAAATTGGTTTGAGTTTTTTTGGGGGGGGGGGCTATATATTCAGCAACAACAAAACGGATGCGTGAGATAAAGCTGTTTTCACAAATATAAGTAATTGACTTCTCGTTACTCGCTAAAAGTTCAAATCATTTTAATGTTATTGCGCAACCTTGCCCCTATTTTCACCTGTTGCTGAATAACGTACATTAACATCCCGTGGTCTCTTGAATGTAGCATACCTGTAGCAAGCTCCTTCGTAGCGATAAAAACAAACGTCGAAGCGGAGCTCCGTGCTACAGAGCGGTGATTGCAAGTTGTTTAAAGGTCCCATGGCATGAAAATTTCACTTTGAGGTTTTTTAACATTAATATGCGTTCCCCCAGCCTGCCTATGGTCCCCCAGTGGCTAGAAATGGCGATAGGTGTAAACCGAGCCCTGGGTATCCTGCTCTGCCTTTGAGAAAATGAAAGCTCAGATGGGCCATTCTTGAATCTTGCTCCTTATGAGGTCATAAGGAGCAAGGTTACCTCCCCTTTCTCTGCTTTGCCCGCCCAGAGAATTTGGCCAACCCATGAGAGAGAGGCATCATGGCTTTCAAATGAGCAAAGTGGCAGTTGGCGGAGATTACAGATAAGTAAGTAATGAAACGACTGCTTAAGAAAATAATTAATGTTAGTCCCTGCAAGGTTGTTTGTGTATCTCTATGGCAAACGCGCGGGGGGGAGGGATGAGCCCGTTCGGAGCTACGGGAGCCCAGAGGGGAGCGTCGGCGGATGTTAAGGAGAAAATCGATTTTTCATTTAAACAAATCCACGTTAACTACACATTCGAGTTAATCGATAAAATCGATTTATCGCCCAGCCCTAAGATATAGATATAGATAATAGATATATGCGGTGCTCTAAAGCAGCAGAACCTGCAGCTGCGAGCCGGTGTTCTTAAACAGCGACCCTCGTTTGTTCCAAAATAATAAATTAAAAAGAATCATGTTAAATAATAACTTAACCAAAAACATAATAATTCTTAGATCTGACAGGTTTTGTCAAAATATAACTCGAAACTATCCAAGGCACGGACAAAGCCTAATAAAAAATAACCAGTAGGCTAACTCACATACAACTTCTGCACCAGTCTACTGATGTGTGTTGAGAAAGATAAGCATGTTGATGATGTGGGGTCAGACTCGACCGCTACCTGGTGACCGTCAGTCCAGCCGCCGAAAACACCGCGTTGCCGGGAAGCACTTATTCCGTTCTTTGTAGTGAGTTTCTACCAGTCTGGTGATGGTACGTCGTGACGAAATGTGATATGCTGGTTCCAATATTGTGCATCGCAGCTCCTCTGTGCTAACGCTGAGTTTATGCTAGGTTGAGACAGAGAGCAGGATGCACCGCGGCCGCCACCGACATTGACCAGGGTCGGATGCACTTTGTTTAGTGGTAGGCTACATCATTTGAGTCGTGGCCGTGTTGTACTTATACACGGCATCTCCGTGTTTGCAGTGAACTAAGTAGTTTTAAAAAAAAATCTTTTTATCAGAATGGTCACAGGCCACACTTCGCCGTTCCTCTTCATGATTACTTTTGAAATTGAAACGGAAACTCACAGCCGTAACTGAGTATGGAGTCAAATGTTGCCCCCAGGTGGTCAAATGTTTAATTACTGCCACACTGTGAAATTCATTTCATTGCTTCAAGACACTACGCAACGCAACCAGCATTAGTTTAATCAATAACAAATTAACGAGATTAAAGAAATTCTTAATCAATTATTGATCGACGAGTATATCATACCCATTCCTAGTTGTACTGAAAACACTGAAAACTAAATGTCATAGGGTCCCTGTTAATGCTATTGTGCCGCTGTATCCTTCAATTCATTGAGCAGATGGATATTGGAAGATATTTTAGCAGAGAGAAAGAGAAGCAGGGCAGTTGATTCTGAGGGAGCCGGCGTGATTGAGGTCAGTAGTGATATACAGGTCTAAGGAAATGTGGGCTGTTTTGTTTTCTTCTAACAATAAGCATTTGTTGGCAGGTCTAGGCACTAAGGCAAAGCCTAAACAAAATTATTTAATTATATATATATACTAGCTATATTCTGACCAACTTAACTTTCTGCATTCTTTGGCTGTGACACATTAAATAAATATGTAGATGTTGCCTAAATGCAGGCCTTAACATTCTGGTTCGTGGGTTATACTGTATGCAAGCCAAACTACACAGTGAAATGACGCTCTGATTGAACCAATCC